>NC_134484.1:100795958-100958458 GCF_040206685.1 Ascaphus truei
CACAGCCAGTTGTCTTTAGTACTGGTAGATTATCCTCACCTGTGTTCACGCTTCTGAATTTGGAAGTAAGAGGCTTCTTCTGGGTAGTAATCATGGTTGTCCACATCATCACTGCGTCTAGGCATCATTCTGAAAATGTAACATTGCCTCCCATGAACATATGGATGTTTGAATATAAAAATATAAATATATACAAAAGAGGACACAGTCGGCTTTATAAAGACCTTTAGAAACATGACAATCACCTCCAACAAGTGAAAGAGTGAAATAATGGAGCACTAGAATCACCTCTACGAGAATAGAATCCACTCCACATTCTCTGTGGATGCCCAAGATAGATCAATATGAGCACACTGTATGATAATGCCTCTTTAACATTATGCTTTTAGTTCAGTGGGTAGATTAAAGTTTCTGAATGTCAAGAAATATCAGGACTGAAGACACGGCTATTGAAACCCTTTTGTGTGGCTGTCCATTTAGAAAATGATAAATGTGGGGGCTATTCATTAAACTACAATAGTGTCGACCAGAACACGACTTCACGGAAACGCCTACTGAGATCAAGTAGACCAGGTGGTCACTGTCGCAGATTAATGGTGATCAACTACCGGCTTTTTTTTGGAATTATTGTTTTTTTCTTTTCTTTTATTTAGTACCCAATTTAACTTTTATTTTTGTAGCAATATTAACAAAATTAAAGTGATGGTAATATCATGTGAAAAGCATCATTAGGTTTCTAGTTCTATTTATTTTTTAAATCCATAAAACAAAGCTCTTACTTATCTTAATTAGCTCCATGTTTATGTGCTGCCATACTGACATTAAAGAAATGGAAGCCATGCTTTTATGTATTTATTATTTAAATGTGGCCGAAATGGGAAAATGTAAATGTTTGACTGCCCATATTTATAAGGTGACTGAAATAGAGTGCAGTGTCACATGATGGAGGACAAAGGTTTGGGCATTTGAGTTTTTCTGCATTATTCCGTACAAGATCAGCAAATAAGAAGCATTCGCAGCCCTTGGAATAAGCTACAAAGTGATTGAGAAACAAAATCTCATGTCATGTCTGGCGGTTTCCTTTTGTTGTAAACAATAGCTGTGCTCATTTATAATAAATTGTTTTTTTTTTCTTGTATAGAGCGGAGAGTGTACTCAGCACTGTACATAGAACTTGCAGGCATGGGTCCCTGCCCAGTGAAGCGTACAAACCACGTTTTTGGTGCACAGGGAGATAAAGTGACTTGGCCAAGGTCACAAGAAGGCGACGTGGGGATTTGAAACAGGCTCCCCTCACTGTTTTCCCCTCACTGTACTCGCTGAGCAACTCCTTCAGCCATTTAAAAGCAGCAATCCCCCATAACTAACCCATTTCTTCCCCCCCCCCCTTTCTGACACCTTTTTTTTTTTAAAGGGGATTTAAATAGGTATCCAACAGGAAGGCACAACCGATTATGTTGCGGCTTCCAACAGGACGGAGATTTGGCAGCCATTTTGTTTCCCCTGGAGGAATATTAAAGTATCTCGGGACTGCGGGATACCTGGAGCTGAAAAATAGCACAGTTCATCTCTCAAAAAAACCTAAATGGGGGGAACCAGTAGGGGAGATTGCAGATATAAGCCCTTATTAAAGTAGTGACTTATGCTTCCCCATTGCGTGACATCTGTTACAATAGGAAGCTGATTGAATATGAAGTTTGTAGCTATATGCATATAACTGCATATACACATATGGAATGAGTGTGTGTTGGGTTCTATACATAAAGCTGATAGCTTTCTACATACTATCCATGGGGCAGCTGATAATTTTTTATTTACTTGAACACAACTATCTGATTTGTAATCCTGGCTTTCTCAACACAAAAATATAGAAGTGGAATTCCAAGCCGTCAGGCATGGACCAGGATTGAGACCTAGAGGAAAGTTGTGCCCTATTCTGTATACAAGGATCTGTTTAGTTAGCTGGTTCCCAATGATGAAATCGAACACGGACACTGGTCGGGAAGCAGATAGCTGGCAGTTTGACATATACAGAGCACTTGATTTGGAGTCTCTTAACATATAGTGAATGCAGATGTACACTACAACTGCTGTGCTCTGTAGATATATCTCATTATATGATTCAGTTCAATTTTTAAAAAAAATTAAAAAAGGCTTGTTTAAAAATGTTACTCACAATTTTGGTATGACCAAAGATTATATCCCCTTTTCCGATCATATTTTCCCAACCTCCTTAATATACAGCTGCCTGGTTTTGTCTGCCCTCTCTGTCAGTGGCACACAACCTTTTTTTAGCCACCAACCCTGAAGTAAAATGTCCACTAACCACAGCCACGAAAACGGAGGATTAACTCTACAGGGGTCTCTGCTCCTGAATGGGACCCCCGCAGTGTTAATCTTCTGACTAACTACTGAAACGTATGCTGCGCTTATAGTGACGGCGACGCGACATCGCCTGAAAACAAAAGCATTGTCGCCATCGCAAGCACTTATAGTAAGCGCGACGCGACGGCAGCGGCCAAAATTTTGAAGCTGATAAAATTTGATTTTTCAGAGGCTGTCGCCACGTGACAGCCTCTGAACCAATCAATGACCAGGTTGCCAGCGACATCACCGAAAGTTAAATTATAACTTTCGCGGGTGGCGACGGCGACAAATGACGTCATCCATCGCGCGTACTATAAGCGCGGCCTAACTTGCGCTACAGCAGCCGCCCATCTCACTCCCTAGCAGCAGCAGCCTATCCTACTCCGTTCAAACAGCCTGGATGACATCGTAGATGTCCGAAAATGTTGGCATCTACGACGACATCCAGACTGGCTGAACGGAGTTAGTTAGACTGCTGCTGCTGCTAGGGAGACAGAGACACGCGAGGGAGACAGTCTGCTGCTGCTGCAGTGCAAATTAGTTTCCGTAGTTTCGGTCAGAAGATTAACGCTGCGAGAGTCCTTTGGCGACCCCTACAATTTTGCCAACGATCCCCAAGGGGGTCGTGCACCACTGCTCTATGACATCACTAAGTGCCACTTGGTGAACAATTTAGATGTAATGTTGATTTCTTGGTCTTCAACATTGCCCACTTAATCAGCTACTCGTCTACAGGTGGCACAACTACATTGAAAATCTTCCACCCATTTTTAGGAGGTTTTGCGCCACAGAGAACGAGAAGGCAATTCTCCAACAAAAAACAGAAGCAGACAACGCTATGCAGTGCACTGCAAACCAGTATGCTGCAGACTTCACTGCAAAAGACAGCACAGGTTTCAAAGTATTCTATAGTTTTCAAAAGTGTTAATAACAAGAAGTATTTTTTTATTTTGGCACTGGTAGTCTTTAAATGATTAATCAAACTGTACCTTTCAGGAAGGTGGCTATATCTCTTAGGTCTTCTTTCTCTTGCATCTACTTCACATCTCAGTCTACTGTGAATGTCATCACTTGTATCAGGAGCTAAATCAAGTCTTTTTGGCTTTCGGTCAAATTCCCAATCTGCAGCAATGTGGAGAGGTCTATCCAGCATGTCGGTGTCCATGTCAGACTTCCCATACTTTCTTTTTATGAGGGAAAGATCTTCCTCAGCTCTTCTACTAAGTCTGTCTTGTGTTTCAGTTTCACCCTCTTGCCTGCGATATCTATTTTCTTCAGATCTCCTCTTGTTCAACAGCTGCTCGTAAGCCTCCATAGAGGCGTAAGCATCTCTCCTGGGAGGATCTGGATCTCTGTAGGACATCTGAATCAGTGGATCTTCTTCTGTCTTTACTCTACTCGCAGCAACAGGTTTGTCAGTCTATATCCCACACAGAAAAGAAATCTATTTATAGGCATATTTATAGTATTTATCAACATTTATATTAAAATCCATTAAATCAGTAATGATGTGCTAGTGCCCAAAAACCTACGTTCGATTCAGTGACACTTTACAAGCTATACATAATGATATTGTTTTTACGTTCCTTATTACGAGGGAGGAGGTACAGTTCAGTTCAATTAATTAAGTGTTGCTAGGAGACAACAGAGAAATACCAGCACCTGGTGGCAGACAAAGAGCGCCTCTATGGCAAGCAGAAGGGCACGCAGAATGGAGATGGTGAAGGCAAATGTTGAGGACATCCACCACTTTGCAAGGCATTCCTAAATGTGACCTTTAATAATGCCCCACCAGAGCTGTGAACTGGTCATGAGAACCAAGGCTTCATATTATAGCGCTGGCTATAGAGATGTATTATTCAATGACATTGTGCCTTTACTTGGATTATAGATGTATGATATTATGGTGAAATGGTTGCAAAATACCACATGCAGTAATGCAAAAACAAACATTGTTATATGTATGCAAATTCAGAGGAACACCACCAGGTTGGATATGTTTTACATTTAAAAATTGGTACACAAGTGATACATTGGAGATTTTTTACAGAAGTAGATCTATGGATAGATAAGGGTCTCTTCACCTGATTAGATTGTTCCATTCTTCTTCAGACACCCTCTTGTTTCTATTCACACAGTGGCTCTAAAAGTCACTGTGGAGTTAATTGAACAATGAAAGATTGTCCATTTAAAGCTATTACAACTTTCAAAACTGCAAGCAAGCATCCTACCTCACTTTGTGGCGGAGTTCTTTACACCTGCAAACATGTTGTGTCTTTGATTGTTGCAAAACAGACAGATTGATATTCAGGCAGGATAAGCAGCACCTCTCATGGAAGGAAAATGTTTGCCATGTACATGTTAGACTCCAGGGAGGCATAATAGTTCTACGTCAATGCTTCCCTCCTAGGAATTCTGTGAGGGAGGCACCTTCTTAACACAGAGGGCAAAGCCACTAGCATTGTGCACATGCGCTTCCTGAAATGAATGTACTGTATACCCAACCTCCAAAAAATTATTAGAAAATCTAGAATATGATTTGCTTGCCTTTAAGCTTACTTTCATGATTTCAGAACAATGTACCTGCGTTTGTTGTGCTGCTGCTGCTAACAACCGGAACCTCTCATGGTCATCTTCCTTTATCCTGAGGAATTGGTTGTATTCCTTGTTTCTCTCAATTCGCAATCTTTCCTAAAGCCAACATAAAAAGTTGATCAGTATCTTGTTTGGCACAATGTATGTTCCCAAATGCAAACACTTAAAGCAGCACTATAGGTTGCAATGTTTGTTTGGTGTATTTTCTCTTTATAGGATTGAAGCAGAAGGTCTCTGGAGCTGAACTACGTTGAAGTCAGCTCCAGGGACCACCTGCTTCTTGAGATACTTACTTCCGTAGGGGCGCCGGTATCTCTGCAGGAAGCAGCTCCGACAGGGCTTGTCGGGGCTAACATAATGGTGGCTTTAAATGTCGCACGTCTGGCGGGCCAATAGGAAGCCCTGACATCATCCCTTGCAGCTTCCTATTGCCCCGCATAACACGGGGCACTTAAGCAGCAGAGATACCGGCCACACCTACGGAGGCACCTCGGGAAGCACAGGCTCCCCGAGCTGAAATTAACATAGTTCAGCTCCAAACCTGTAAAGAAAATAAAGGGGAAGAAATACAAAACTGGAATGCCAAATTACATTTTTATTTTTTAATTAAAAAATAAAAATGCAGTTCAAAACGTAAGCTGTAGGTAATTTAAATGTCACTCCAATTTAGCATTCACATTTTTGAAACATTATTAATCCTGCTATATTACATTTTCATCAAATTAAAGGTAAACAAATTAAAAATAAAAACACAAGAACCACTACAGATTGTTAGATTGCCCTATGTGAGCGTCTATCCGAGCAGACAAATGCAGCCCTTATTTTCCTCATGGACATGGTGTGCTTGCTGTGGTACAAAGATTGCGGGCAATGTTATTCTTTGCTACGGCTCAGGGGACTAGGAATCAGGCAAGCTCTGTATAACATTTACACAGTGGGGAACATACCTTGGCAGACAGCCTCTCTCCAATCGGAAGAGACATGCCTTGAGTAGTATGATCTACTTCTCCTGTAGTTCTCAAATGTTTCTAATTAAGAGAAAAAGGAGTTACAGTCGACACTTTTTTTTATTTTTATAGTATCTTAATCAAACAGCTGTTCATTTTTCCAATTTTCTCTTTTTCATTCTCCTTTTTTTGTATAACCTAAAGATTTGTGGCACTACATTTGGACACACCCCGATTTCCTGTGGAAATTACTAAGCGGTGCGATGCCATAACACACCTTTCCACCTTAGAGTCCGTTCACCTGAATGGGCCATAAGACCCCATACAGCGCCGGAAAGCATCCTATGGAATACCATCGCTCAGAAAATATAGGCCTTTGCATTGTCACCTGAATCGTACACATTTTGTAAAATGCCTCCAACCTATTTTTAATTTACAAGTATGTACTCTGTTCATCACTCACTTTTCGAAAGTCAATAACTAACATTATTTAGCAAACTGTGATACTTACTCGTAATGTTCAACCAATTAATCAGAGCACAAAAATCTCGGGTCAAAATAGAGACTTTTTTTTTACCCCATTTTATTTGTACAGATAGGATGCAGGGGGTATTTGGAGCTCAACTGCGTGAATTTCAGCTCTAGGACCCCCTGCTTCCCAGAATGCTCACCAACGGTACCAAATTTAAAATGTTGCCGTCAATAGGCACTTACCAGGGGGCGCCTCCGCCTGCAGCGTTAAATGATGCCGCAACGCCACGTGACGATCCGTTTCCATGACAACGCAATGTCATGTGTCGTCACAGCGTCATTTGACGCTGTGATGCTGCAGAAGGAGGGCGGAGCGAAGGAGAAGGTAAGAGACTTTACAGATGTCCCACGCTGTCCCCCAACAATCAGTGGGAAAGAGAGTGGGGCTTCTGTACGCCACCTGCAAATGTTGCTGCCCTACGCCCGGGCCTAATGGGAAATCCACCACTGTTCACCGGGGAAGGTGCAGCCAGTGCAGTACCCTTCAGGGCAAGCAAAATGGATGCTTCCCATGGGCCCGCATAATACAGGGGATTTAAACCTACTGTTAGGATTCGGCGTCCCCTGCGTCCCCCACACAGAACATTCTCTACCTTCAGGGAGACTCTGGACGCACGGCGCAACCCTGCCTTACCGGCCTCCGCGGCTCCTCATCTCTGCCGCCCTCGCGGGATCACCCCCCTCAGCGATTCCGCCACTATTCCCCCTCCTCGGCGTCGGGTGCGGTCCCTTCTCCCCGCACGCAGTTTCCTCCGGCGCGGGTCGCGCGCACACGCACCTTACGGAGCGCACGCGCAGTGCACACTCTTCCTCCTGCCCCCCGGACCTCAAGCTCCGCCCCCGCATGCCGCACGGCCGTACTCACTGCAGTACTAAGATTCACCTGGCTTGTAATGACTGCACCAATCAGGAGAGTCTCCCTGCAGTTCCTCCTGACCTGCCCCCGTTCCTGATTGGACCTCCCTGCTTTATCTTGCTTCTCTGTCCTCGCTCGACATAGTCTCTGCATGGATGATACTCTGTCTACTCTTGGTGATTTCACAGCTTGTACGACTACCCCCGGCTTGTACGACTACCCCCTTTGGCTCTCGACTTCGGCACTTCTCGGATTACGCACTCTCTGGCTCCCCTCGAACACGGCTTGGACTTCGACCTTCCTCCACTCTCTGCTCCCTGACCTTGACGTGACAATCACAATTCTACTTCTACACCCGGTACCAGCAAGTATTGTCTACCTTACTACATCTGGCCTGGCAACGCTTCATACCACACTCCGGACACGCTCCCTTTGCTGCGGGTGCGTGTATTACCACTTCCCCCTTCAGCTCAGGGGACGGGTCTGGTCTGCGGGCAGCACCGGCGTAACACCTACAGGAAGTACCAGCACCATGTTGTCTGGTAAGCATCTCAGGAGCCAGGGGATATGGACATTTAGAGATATATCGATAGAGAGATATATAATCAATAGAGAGATTGAGATATATATATATATATAATCAAAAAATAAATAGATGATACCGTTCTGTGGCTAACGAAATGCTTTTATTTGTGCTTTGGGTGCGGTACAATGTGGTATCTTCCATATTTTCAAAATAAAATAAAATAAAGCACAAATAAAAGCATTTCGTTAGCCACAGAACGGTATCATCTATTTATTTTTTGATTATTGAAGCTCGGCTAACACGGTACTGATACCTCTACATGTATATATATATATAGATATATCTATCTATATATAGATGTGTGTTTTGGGAGATAGAAATATATATGTGTGTGTTTTGGGATATATATCTATTATTGATATATATTGATAGATATACATCTATATATAGATATATGCACAATGTAGAATACATGGACAAAAACAACAGATATTAGGAGAAATCGATTTATTATCGGGCTTACAGTCTAAGTGGCATTGTGAGACATTAGAGATGGAATGAATGAAGTGTATCTGTTTCATGGATATCAGCGCAGCAGAAAAAGTATGTAAGTGTTAGGTTGTAATTGTTGATGTTCACTTGACCAGCGTTGCGCAAAGTGGGGGGCTGGAGGACTGGAGTTGAGCGCCCCTGGTATGGAGCTTTAGTTATGTGCACAGTATCACAGTATCAATATCCAAACACACACACACTCATATACATATACATACAGACACACACACATATATATACATATACATACAGACACACACACACACACACACACACACACACACACATATATACATATACATACAGACACACACACACACACACACACACACATATATATACATATACACATATATATACATATACATACAGACACACACACACACACACACACATATATATACATATACATACAGACACACACACACATATATATACATATACATACAGACACACACACACATATATATACATATACATACAGACACACACACATATATATATATATATATATATATATATATATATACATACATACAGACACACACACACACATATATATACATATACATACAGACACACACACACACATATATATACATACAGACACACACACACACACACACACACACACACACATATATACATATACATACAGACACACTCACACACACACATATATATACATATACATACAGACACACACACACACATATACATACAGACACACACACATATATACATACAGACACACACACACACATATATACATACAGACACACACACACACATATATACATACAGACACACACACACATATATACATACAGACACACACACACACACATATACACACACACACACACACAATCACACACACATATATACATATATATACATACAGACACACACACACATATATACATATACATACAGACACACACACATATATACATATACATACAGACACACACACACACACACACACACACACACACACACATATATATACATATACATACAGACACACACACATATATATATACATATACATACAGACACACACACACACACACATACATACAGACACACACACACACACACACACACACACACACACACACACACACACATATACATATACATACAGACACACACACACATATATATACATATACATACAGACACGTGTGTGTGTGTGTGTGCTTTGGAATATTGATACTGTGATACTGTGCACATAACTAAAGCTCCATACCAGGGGCGCTCAACTCCAGTCCAACCCCCCCACCCTGATTGAGCCACCTGTGCTGAAGCGGGGATATCCTGAAAACCTGACCTGCTGGGGGGGCTTTGGGGGCTGGAGTTAAGAACCCCTACTCCATACAACTGATATAACATGAAAGTGCCTGCCCCTGTTAGACCAAATGGAAAAAATAGCAATGACATATTTATGGCATATAATAGGCTCAATATAGGTGATCAACACCTTCATTTAAAATCAGACAAGAAAGTATAGTAACCAAATTAGTTTGGACAACTTTTATCTCAATGCTTTAATGAGTGTTTGTAAACTCTTTGGTATACAGGTAAATTGTTAAATCTCTGTTTTCCTGTTTCATGTAAAACAAATGATCTGAATCATTTGCCAGTAAGATTGAGGCATAACTCAACAGGCACCAGATCGAACATTGATCTTCATGGGGGACTGCCCCTTTAAATAGTAATTACAAAACCAGAGGGCAAACGTTTTAAGACACATAAATATGAAAAATAACAAATACTTGAAAAATAGTTGATTGGAAAATCCAGTTACAAATTTTTTTTTTTAAATTAAATAAATAAAAATCACATTTGGCACTCAAAATAATATATATTTTTTAAACTGAGCAAATAATAGTCACACATTGATGTACAAAAAGGCAAGCAAAAAGAAAGCAAGCATTTTTGCATCATGCACAGACAGCCCTTGAATGGATTGAAGATGGCCCAATTACTCTTCAACTTAACACAAATCATTGTAAGCAAGTGCAGCCACCAAAGCCTTGCAAAGCTGCTATGTGTATCTTTTGCTACAGAAATGAATAACTGCAAAATGATCGAGCCACAATTAGCATGCTGTGGGACAGGGATGCGCAATCTCTTCCCCCGCCTGCTCTCCACCTCTGCTCGCCCCCTCCTTCATTTGGCACGTTGCTGGAAGCCACTGTAACTTAGTTACAGAGGCCATGTGCGGTCCCCCGTCATTTAATTTAAATGCCTTGGGGGAGAGCGCAGGACCTCTGCAACCGCCTGCCGCCCGCCCCCCAAAATCTTGCGCCCCCCCTCCCCAGTTTGCGCACCCCTGCTGTGGGATGCAATTTTAGGGCAGATTAAATATAATGCAAAATCTAGCACACAAAACACCAGCCAAATCAAGCAACACAATGTGTATTTAGTAGAGCCTGAGCATTGAGTGCTGCAGAGGCAGTGAGGCCTGCAAGGCATTGCAAATGCCTAAAAACATAAGTCACAGGTAAAAGCAACAGACTTGATTAGTTTTTGGTGAACAGCTGCATCGAATCATAAGCTTATTAAGACATTGCCGCATCGGCAGAGGCTGACATACACGGTGTATCACAAAGCAGAACGCAGGCCTCCTACCTTTCGTTTGGCCTGAGCATTGCCCTAGAAGTCAGGAAGATACAGCACACTATTACATAGATCGAATTGGATTGCAAACAAACGACACTGGCCTTTTCTTAGAAAAGGAGCAGCTGGCAATATAATTTCCAATGGTGGAAAGGCATGGCGGTCATATAAATAAATAGAGCTCATTATTTCATCAAGCCTCTGCATATCTAGGCATTTAAATGTGTACTTTAAGCCCTTATTCAATAAGCTCCGAAGTGGCAGATGGAAAAACTGCTATTGAAAACAATGGCAGTTTTTCTCTGATCGCAGGGCGATCGGCTTCAGTACTTAGGAGTCATTGATTAAACACAGAGATGGGATTACTGATTTGCCTGTATGTCTTTTCATATCCAATATTTTATTTACCAATATAGCTGTAGATTAATATTATAGTCACAGGGTAATATTAACTGAAACAATATTCTAACTCCATTAAGTTCAATCTTTCCACTTCACGGTCTCTGCACTTTAGAATCCAATGACTACAAAGACAAAACATTCTTCCCAATTGTCAAGTACAAGCTGAATACTGGATCTAAATAACATTGCTGCAATGATTCTGTCTTAACATAAGATTTTAATTGTATCGTAAAACCATAAACATAACTGGCAAATTTCTATAGCTAAGTATTTAAACACAAATTCCAGAGTCAGATTACACTTTAAATTAAACTTTTGTATCCAATAATCAACTTTACGTGAAAAGGAAAAAATGGCCTCTGCAGATGAGGATGTGATAAACACTGTACATAGCCCATCATTCCTACCTGAGTGAGGTATCGCCGGTAATCCTGACGCAGTTCTTCCTTAAGCTTATGCTTTTTTCTCTCATAATCTTCTCCGAGAGGCAAACTTAAGCCATAGCCCATATCTGGAACGTTCAGGACAGTTATTAGAGTACAAGAAAAAAACACAATGGAAGGCGATACTTGTCCTCTCACGTACCGGTGCAAACCAGTACAGCGCTGTGCGCAATGGTGCCGTGCTATGGAAATATAACAACCATGACTAGTATTTTAAATATGTTGATGACTTAATGTTTAAAGGCAGCTACATGCTTTGGATCTTTTTTTTATAATTGTTATCTAATACTGGTTGATGAAGCAGATGCAAATATTGTTTGTGTATCGTAAAATTTTTCCTTTGTATCTAAATTAAATAACTGCTATTATTAGCCAGACATTATTCTGGAATTTAATCTAAGTACTTCATAAACTTGAATTTTACAGAATCCGATCATTTCTTAGCCACAAGTAAACGTATTACTTTATGGGTGAATTAATTTTTAATTGTAAACCAATTATATTGAGATGTTGTTTCTTTGCCCACTATGTGGAACTTAGACTCTGCTAATGGTATTCTAGCTGCACATTATTCCAATTCTTAATCATTATAAGCCTGCTGAGAGTTTTGTCGGGGCAAGTTTTTGTTAAACAGGGAGATCGGGTGTCATGTGCCATTTTGTTGAGCTGGGGGGGGCGGAGGGGGGAAGGAGTTTATGGACAAGTTGCATTCTGACAAAAGTAACAGGCCAGGCCCCTTCAACCACCAAGCCTTGTTGGTGGCCCTTTGCATTATCATAGCATTACCAACTCTTCTCCAAGACTCAAGTTATTTCATCGGTCAAGTTCAGAAATTATATACAGAGCTCAAACCTTTCCCTCACCTCCACCATTCCACTAAAAATGTCCCTCGTCCACCACAGATCTGGAGAGACCGCAGAATGCAAAAGAACCGCATTGGTGGCAGAGCGGCGAGTCACCACACTGCTTCCCGAAGTCACACCACAAACTGACATGTGTGACCGTACGGGCGTGAATTCAAGGAAGCAGAGCGGTGTTTGACATCTCTGGCACGAATGGTGCATGTATATCTACATGCGTGGTCTTTTTAAATGTAAAGCAAACACGTCACACCTAAGTTTTTTATTCGGCCCGGACGAGTGGATTTGTTGGAGCACGATGCAAACTGTTCATTGTCACTGCTACTGCAATGTATCCCTCTCTGTAGTGGATTATTACAACAATATACATTGAATAAAATAAACATGTAGTGCGTGCATTTATACTTATCTTTTAGATTGTACGTTTCTAAGGGCTAGGACCTTTTTACCCACCGCACCAGTGTATGTTAATGCTGCAATTGTATTGATATTGTCTTTACACCCGCATTCAGCGGGGCTGTGAAATATGTTGCTGCGTTATAAATAAAAGACAATAATAATAACATTTCAGGGAAGAAATTGAAACCCTGAACGGATTATTAATGTGTTCAAAAGTATGCTAATGATATTCAGATACGATCATCTCACCTATTAATCACAACAGTTCATTAATTACCATGCATCAATTTGGAGCCAAAATGTTACTTTCAAATGGGGATTTTCTTGTTATTTTTCCGGTCCGTAAAAAAATTAAATTAAAAAAAATTCTGTTGGTCATACAAAGAAGCTGGACTCTGTTTTATATAAACTAGTGAAAGACAGACTGTCAGTGTTATTTACATCGAACACAATAAAATACTCGTCTGGACCTCCTGCTCCTATTGTTTTTTTCTTACAAAATTAGTTAAAAGTTCCTTGCTGTATAGTAAGAAACACATTTGCTACAAGGAGTGCTTTGCTTATAATATATTGGATGGAATCTGGTAGCTTATAAATAATGATGCCATGACGAGGACAAAGCCTAAAAGCATAACAACCATAAAAGGGGATAACAAAGTTTAAATGTAGGGTGAGCAAAATAACAGGCTATATACTGTACAGTACAGTTCCCATAGGCCTCCCAAGAAGAGAAAAGGCCTTGGAAATAAAAGCAGTTCTGTGATGGATAAAAGTATGTATTATGCACAACACCACGCTGCTTAACCACATCTTTGGCATACAACTTTTCTTCACATACCTCCTATCTGCTGCATTTGAGCCGTTTCTTTCTGAGACGACCTGTTTGGGAGGAGATTGTCCATAGCTGCAGAGGTCCGGAGCTTGTCTGCATTAAGAGCAGTTTCAGAACCTTTACTCTGAAATAAAGGAAAAGCAACAAGATGAATCGGGTTGGAAGTTTAGAACACGTTTGGGAGGTTGATAACATCTGTGGCGCAGGGGTAACTCACGGCTCAATGCTAGCAATGCATTGTATGGCCTCTGGCACTGAGTGAGTGTGTGGGGGGTTTTCAGACCGTGTTCTGTGGAACTCTGAAGTTTCACCAGTGCAGGTTCTCTAGACCCCCCCTAGACTAAGGTGCGCTAATCAAAATGCATTCACCACTTGGTTATTTCCAAAAGTCCAACAGATTCTGCAATTGGGGACAGAAAATAGAGACGGGTATTAACCGAAGCTTTCTAGCTGCATAACAAGGGCTAAAAAAATAGCACAATGGTTTATCAAAAACACAAATAAAATGTGGTTGTTTTATTGATGGGCTTTTCCTCTGAGGAATGTTGTGCTATTTCATCGCCACTGTTTGCCTATGATTTGCAGCTTGAACACTTTGATACCCCCCAGGAACTTTTACATTTATGATACATTTGCCATTGTATATTTGTTGTAGACAAAATTGGCTAAGAGAGGAGATCTCATTACCTTGGCAAATTGGCAGTTCAGAGAGATTTAATAAATGTCTATAATTTATTAAATGTGTTTAATATGTATAGAACTTATCCATAAAGCATAAACCGGCCTACAGAGGACACGAGTAGTTACATTAAATACTCTGCCAAAATATGAAAGGTGAAGATGCCCTAACAGCGTCAGAAATGCTTTTAATGGAAACCTAGAGTCACATTGAGAGCCAGGCTCCTGAAGGACTTACGGCCTGCATTTTCTGGTGTAGTGTGGAAAGAAGAGGAGCCAAACCTTGGATTAAAACCGCATTCTCCTAAATGAACAGACTATTTATTTACCAATAGGTTACGGCTTCTACCACATTTACTTTCTTTTCCTTTCGCCATACATTATTTATCAAATCTTGCATGAGTTTTCTATTTGACAGAAGTAGTGCTGTGCTGGTGTCCTAACAACAGACTGTAGCTGTCTGAACTTTACAGGCTAAATCTTGTGGGTATATACCATTAAAATGATTGCCAGACATTGTGTTGAGATACCAGACTTTATTCCACATATCAGGAGTTCGCAACCAGTCTTTCAATGCACCCAAAGGTTCCGCAAGAAATGTTCGGTAACAATGCTGAATATTTTCTTTTTAAACCAGCGTACTTCGTGTGTGTTAAATTTCATGTTTTTAGCAAAAAATGACAACAACAAAAATGTATATATTATTATTATAATAAATAAATCCTTGTGTGCCTGAGGCCACCTTGAGAAAGAGCATACTGCCCGAAACGCGTTGGTGGACTTTTTCTGTTGCTTAGGAGGGACATGTGGTCCATTCTTTTTATGTAATAAATATTTTTTTTGCTTCTGCAAACCGTGAGCCTCCTGCTGTTCTTTTTGGCAGTGCACTGCCATTTTTTCCACTTGCACCAAAAATATGATTGAGAATCACTGTTAAATCAATACATTGGCATCTCAAGTCATGGATACAAATACAGACACTGGTTACCATTGCTTGCACAATATTATTTATGTACCTTGGCACATAATCGTAGCAACGCTGCTTAAGTCTTTGAAAACTATTCCTATTTGTTTGTAGTGATGAGAACAATAGGTTTCCATGGGTCCCCTAATGACATAGCATTTGTATATCTTTGATCTATAAATGTATCCCATTAACTTAAGAGCGTCAACGACAGCAGATAACAGGTCAGTGCCTAATGATTTGTGTGCTCATTACCATCTATATAATAGTCGCACAACCATCTTTCAAAGGAAGGAAAGAAACAGAGTTCCAAGTATCAGTGCTTCAAAGCCATAGATAAGGCAGCATATGAATAAAACTGGTGTTCGAACTTGCTTGAAGATGGACAATTATTACACCTGTGAGTGTCAGATATAGACCCATAGACTTTTATAAGCTCAATAAAGGGTATATAGGGTATGCTGTCACCACTTCAATAAAGTTGTTTTTAATTGACCTTCTTGTACCATAGCCCCAGTTTTTTGCCCGCTGTGCCCCGCTTTTTTTTTTGCCAAGTTCTGGATCCATCATTCAAAACCCTTTCCCTTTATATAGTATATGATACACATGGAAGGGAATGGCTGGCACTCGTAGAAATTTGCAAAAAGTGAAATATATTTGTTTGTGCTAATATACAAAATAATCCCAGCACTCAAAATTAAGTGAGAATACAAGAACTCTGCCAAAAAATATCAAAAAGGATATTGATTCTTAAATGAAAAATGATATGCAGTCATAGGTAAGACATCGCATCTGAACATGACAGGAGATACAATCTTAACTGATGATATTCTGAGCATCCAAATGTTATCACTAAACTCTCAAAACCTCGTTAGTCTCCAAGTCAAACTAATGTAGCTCAAACAAACAAAAAAGCATATATATATATATATACATACATACATACATATATATATACATACATACATACATATACACACACACACACACACACAGAGAACTAACAATATATGTCTAGACTTCCGTGTGACGTAGGTTCATCGGAGAGGCGTGTGCAGTGGCATGTCAGAGTGCTTAGGGAGACTGCATCCGCTCTGACACAGAAATATGTGAATTAATTTGCTATATAGCAGCTTTACTTGGCAGAGAGCTAGTATTAATATATACAAGAGAGTTAGGCTGCGCTTATATTGCCAGCGACGCGACGTCGCCTGAAAACAAAAGCATTGTCGCCGTCGCAAGCGCTTATAGTAACCGCGATACGACGGCAGCGACCACAAATTTGGAGCCGATAAAATTTGATTTTTCAGCCTCTGAACCAATCAATGGCCAGGTCGCCAGCGACGTCGCCGTACGTTAAATTATAACTTTCGCGGGTAGCGAAATAAGGCAGGAGTTAACAAAACTGTTGCAGCAACATCTTTTCTCCACCAAGAGACACCTTCTCCCTTTGAGTGCAATTCCACCTGTAATCACACGGATTTAGAATAAAGTATATAATACAATACATTACTTTTGGTGCACGAAATATGTTAAGGCGTAAACACGCCTACCTCCATTTTTAATTGTTTTTATTTTTTATTTCTCGTTGTCGCTATTCCACGACCTAATGATTATTTTTGATTTCTCGTTGTCGCTATTGAAACGATCCAATGATTATTTTTGATTTCTCGTTGTCGCTATTGAAACGACCCAATGATTATTTTTGATTTCTCGTTGTCGCTATTGAAACGACCTAATGATTATTTTTGATTTCTCGTTGTCGCTATTCCACGACCCAATGATTATTTTTAAACAAAGAATTGTAGTGTAATTGTTACTACAGAAGGGCGCTCATCAGTGCCACCAAAAGGGATTTATTTTCTTCATAGTTAATACATTACCCTCATTCCCTGCTAGCACCACCCTTTTTGCATTGTGGGTTCCTATATTATATACATTTATGCCCTCTAAGGTGTAGAGCAAGCTTTTCACAACCCCCTCTGTGGTTATCTCCCTTTGCCATAAAAAACATGGATTAAAAAACAAAAAGCAAAGAAATCTTGAACTATCCAAGCTCGACACAAAGCAAAAGCGTTTAACTGTCCCCCCTGCTAGACCAGTACAGGCATTCCTCGGTTATCCGACACAATGCGTTACTCAAAATGGCGTTGGATAGTGAAACGTTGTAAAGCGAAACACGTTTTCCCATAGGGGAAAGAAAAAACGAGTGACGCGGCGGTCACAGCTCCTCCAAAACAGCCAAACGCATTGAAAAAGTTAAAAACTTTATTAGATCAAAAAGTGAACATCAGCAAAAGACACTGTGTGTCTTTTGCTGATGTTCACTTTTTGATCTAATAAAGTTTTTTACTTTTTCAATGCGTTTGGCTGTTTTGGAGGAGCTGTGACCGCCGCGTCACTCATTTTTTCTTTCCCGTCGTCACATTCGGCTGGAGCACGCCGACCCGACGAGCAGCCTGGAATTGCGCTGTTCAAACCATCAGCACTGCAGGCAGACCACGCGAGTACTGACCAGCTGATTTCTCATACCGCAGGACACCGGGTGCAGGTGAGGCCAACGGTTACTGGATATATTGACTTACCTTTGGGCATCTCCTTGGACGTGCCTATCTGTACTTCTACCGGTGTTATATGCTTCCCAGCCCCCTACCCTGATTTAGTCCTAAATGGATGAAGTTTATATAAGCTTTTATAGCAACATTTCATGAAGATGTGGTTCTTTCTCCTTGTTCTATGACTGATATATTTACAGCCGTGGTAGTAGCCACAGGTATACTTGGGGGTCATTCCCCATTTTTTCTTACGTTTTCCCATAGGAACACTGTTTAAATTAAAGGTTCCGTTCCTGAAGGAATTTTTAATGCTAAAATACACAAAATATTTTACGCAGACAATAAGATATGCAGCATACACATAAATTATATAGTGCATATACTGTATTATATATATATTACATAATATATAATATAAAAATATAATATATATACACATAAACAACTTTGCAAAGCGTCGTCAGAGCGTTGGATAAGCCGTTTTGGCATTGTAAAAATGAACATAGGTATGCATTGCATAGCGTTGGATAAGCCATTCGTTGTAAAACGAGGACTGCCTGTACTTGGCATCCAAGCAAATGTAACCTCATGTTTACCATGCGTCCAACTTCTCAATCATTTTAACCTTCAAATTCATATAAATACCATGCAGTAATTAATTCTCAGTAACTCCTTAAGTGCCATAGGGGACCTTCACAAGAGGCCTTTTCAGGTTTAGAACTTGGCCAAAGTAAAACCAAGTATCCACACTAACCAGTCTGTGATTTATGCGAGTATAAACTGTGTACGTTTATGGAAAAGAAAAAAAAAAGACAATTCAGATTTTGCATTTGAAGGAAAGAGTTCGACGGGAGCTGACTAATGTTTCTCATGAAAGAAAGTGAGGCCAGAACAACAGAATCAAAGGAATGACACCCACAAATGTGCATTTGAAAATCACAACTATTTAAAATAAGAAAGACTAGTGAAGATATGTTTATTACTGCTCAGTATTGCATTTCCCAATGTGCTTGCCTTCATTTATGACCTAAAATCCCAACTGATACAATTCAATTGGAAAGTTGTTTTACCCTTATTTCCATATACGGTGGTTCCTTTTCCAAGTCGGCTTTGTCCTGCGTAAGCTTGGCCTTTTGTTCTTCGATAAATCGATCTAGATCTTCCCCCATCTTACAGCGAGTCCTAGCAAAAGAAACAATAATTTAATTTAAACGGATAACAAAAATAAAATAACCAATGCAACCAATGTCATGTTCCTGACAAATTTTTTTGGGGGGGGGATTCTGACACCCCTTGCCATTAGTCCTTGATTTTATGTTTTACTTTGGCAAAGGCATTAAAGCAGCAAAATAAAAGAATAAAAATACAAAATGGGTGGATATCTGTTTACAGGTATTTATCTACACGCACTGGCAAAGTGAACTGACGATCATACCGCGGTTGGTGAAAAAAACCTTCACGTCAAAGGGGGAGGGGGCGCATTCGGTCACTTTGGAGAATATTGAATCACCTCCTTAGTTGTAAGTGTTGCACATTCTGTGCTTTCCAATCCAGTGCCAGGGGTGAATCTCATCAGCTTATGTTTCATTACAGTCGGCACGAAGAACTCAAGCAGCCATACTAAAACGTTCCACCAACTCCACACAAATCATAAAACCTAATATTTTATAAAGGAAAACAACTTATTTCTGGAAGCACCTTAGCTGGTAATTTACAGCTCCACCATGATTGCCTGGTGTTTACCAAGTAGCTTGGCTGAATATGCAGTTAGGCAGTTCATAACCTACGTGAAATATATTAACAAGCTTGCTTGGGTGCTTACACTGCTGTTTCTTTCAGTCCATTTTAAAGGGTGTAGAGGCCATGAAAACAATATGCAAGAAGATGCTAAATGAGACATTGAAAATAATGAATGCAACTGATGCAACTGCTCAAAACACAGAGACGGGCAACATTGGATGGATGATTTAGCGAGTTTTGCAACAAATACTCAAAAGATGTCAACGGATACCTCACTTCCATACTCCTGTGCATGGCAAACTGTCTTATAACCTTCTTACTGAATAACAAGTACATGGCACATAGCTTATTATTGTGGGTGTGTTATGTCCAGTGAAACATTTTATGTAGAATAGCAACACATCTGGAGATCTACCCCTCTACATCCACACTGATCAGATGCAGAGATTGCTACTCCTCTCCTTTGTGTACTGCATAACCCACAGACTTTCATAAGATTGGGTAAGAGGAATTGAAAAGGCATGGACTGCTGGTCCCAATGGGGTTGGATGTTCCATGTATGCCAGATAACACCTTTTCCAGGGAGCTCCTCCGGGAGTTTTTAAATATCTGAAAGGTGGGGAACGGGGGGGTGGGGGGAAAGAGTCTGATGGTGTGTGTCAGGGAATTCCAGAGAGAGGGGGCAGCTCGGAAGAAGTCTTGATGGTGAGAGGAGGTAATAAACTAGGAGAGGCGGAGGTCGTGGGCAGATAGTAGGGGGCATTTTATGTATATACTAGCTGAGAGACCCGGCGTTGCCCGGGATGTAATTTTGGGGGGGCGTACGACAGGGTTAGGCTTCCCCCCCCCCCCTTGACAGCTAGGTGGGTGACTGAGTTGACTGAGTGTGTGGGTGACTGGGTGGGTGTGTGACACTTGACTGAGTGGGTGGGTGGGTGACTTTGGGTCGGTTTGACTTTGGGTCATGGGTGGGTGACTTTGGGTCGGTGGGTGGGTGACTTTGGGTCGGTTTGACTTTGGGTCGGTGGGTGTGTGACTTTGGGTCGGTGGGTATGTGACTTTGGGTCGGTGGGTGGGTGACTTTGGGTCGGTTTGACTTTGGGTCGGTGGGTGGGTGACTTTGGGTCGGTGGGTGACTTTGGGTCGGTGGTTGGGTGGGTGAGTTGGGTCGGTGGGTGGGTGAGTGGGAGACTGACTGGGTGGGTGAGTGACTGACTGGGTGGGTGAGTGACTGACTGGGTGGGTGAGTGACTGACTGGGTGGGTGAGTGGGTGACTGACTGGGTGGGTGAGTGGGTGACTGACTGGGTGGGTGAGTGAGTGACTGGGTGGGTGAGTGGGTGACTGACTTGGTGGGTGAGTGGGTGACTGACTGGGTGACTGACTGGGTGGGTGAGTGGGTGACTGACTGGGTGGGTGAGTGGGTAACTGACTGGGTGGGTGAGTGGGTGACTGACTGACTGAATGGGTGGGTGACTGGGTGACTGACTGAATGGGTGACTGAATGGGTGGGTGACTGGGTGACTGAGTGGGTGGGTGACTGAGTGAGTGAGTGGGTGGGTGAGTGGGTGACTGACTTACTGAATGGGTGGGTGACTGGGTGACTGACTGAATGGGTGACTGGGTGACTGAATGGGTGGGTGACTGGGTGACTGAGTGGGTGGGTGACTGAGTGGGTGGGTGGGTGACTGGGTGAAAGTGGGTGACTGGGTGAAAGTGACTGGGTGGGTGTGTGGGTGGGTGACTGGGTGGGTGTGTGGGTGGGTGACTGAGTGGGTGACTGGGTGGGTGACTGAGTGGGTGACTGGCTGGGTGTGTGGGTGGGTGACTGAGTGAGTGAGTGGGTGGGTGACTGAGTGAGTGGGTGGGTGACTGAGTGAGTGGGTGACTAAGTGAGTGGGTGGGTGACTAAGTGAGTGGGTGACTGAGTGGGTGGGTGACTGAGTGGGTGGGTGACTGAGTGGCTGGGTGGGTGAAAGTGACTGGGTGGGTGTGTGGGTGACTGGGTGACAGTGCGTGGGTGGGAGACGGTGTGTGACTTACCTTGACCCCGTGGCATCTGGCTGGGGCAGGAGGTGAGTTCGGGAAGCTGGGGGGGGGGGGCAAGAGTGGCAGGAGTCCCGCGCCGCGTTTCCCCTCTCCGGTAGCGGCGCACGTGATGGGGAGAGCAGGAGGCCCGGCCCGCGCTTCCCCTCTCCGGTAGCGGCGCACGTGATGGGGAGAGCAGGAGGCCCGGCCCGCGCTTCCCCTCTCCGGTAGCGGCGCACGTGATGGGGAGAGCAGGAGGCCCGGCCCGCGCTTCCCCTCTCCGGTAGCGGCGCACGTGATGGGGAGTCCCGCGCCGCGCTTCCCCTCTCCGGTAGCGGCGCACGTGATGGGGAGTCCCGCGCCGCACTTCCCCTCTCCGGTAGCGTCACACGTGATGGGGAGTCCCGCGCCGCGCTTCCCCTCTCCGGTAGCGGCGCACGTGATGGGGAGTCCCGCGCCGCACTTCCCCTCTCCGGTAGCGTCACACGTGATGGGGAGTCCCGCACCGCGCTTCCCCTCTCCGGTAGCGGCGCACGTGATGGGGAGAGCAGGAGGCCCGGGCCGCGCCGCGAGGGGGAAGGAGCCTGGAGTTTGCTGCTGAGCAGCAGGGCCGCGCTTCCTCCGCGGCGCACGGTGAGGGTGATGGTGCGGCTGGGGATGTTGCGGAGCGTGGGGATTTGGGTGAGGTGGGGAGGGGGGAGAGAGTGAGGGGCACCGGGAGAGGAGGGGCACCGGGAGAGGAGGGGCACCGGGAGAGGAGGGGGGGGGGGGTGTGGAAGGTGAGCTGCGGTCCAACTGACGGGGGAGAGTGTGTGTCCCTGTGTGTGTGTGTCCCTGTGTGTGTGTGTCCCTGTGTGTGTGTATGTGTCCCTGTGTGTGTGTGTCCCTGTGTGTGTGTCCCTGTGTGTGTGTCCCTGTGTGTGTGTCCCTGTGTGTGTGTCCTTTGGTCGTCACTCCGCCTCAGGCCAATGAGAGGTGTGCGGGGGCGGCCCAAGGGACCAATGAGATTTCCCCTAGGGACACCGGACATCCAGGCAGGCAGGCAGGCTGGCATGCATGCATGCAGGCAGGCAGGCATACAGTGCTTTCACTAATATAGTATAAGATTTAGGGTTGAGGACATAGATGTAAGGGCGGCCAGAGTCACTGAGAGCTTTGTAAGTCAGTGCTAGCTTTTTACATTTGATTCTAGAGGATATGGGAAGCCAGTGCAGGGATATGCACAGTGGCGCAGAAGGAGTGGAGCGGTGAGGCACACATGCATAATTACAAAGTCACCAGAAAAAAACATTTTGCAATAGGTTAGCCAAACCCCTTTCAATTAAAGTAAATGTTCATAAGACTTATGATCACACCTCACTAGTCATTCACTGACCTCCCTTTAAATTCGCTCTCTGTAACTCTTTTATACACCAATGTCAAGATTAAAATGCGCTGTGTTGAAGATGAGATACCGGTAATGGTTCACATGTATGACCCATGCTTTTATTTTTCGTCCACGATTTCATCTTGATGTTATTTATAGATCGTACACGTCTCAATATTAAGTCAGGTGTTCAGTAGAAATTATATTTTATTTCAAGTTTTCTTGAGATACTTGCCTCCCCAAAATAACTCTATATGCAACATAAATAACTGTGCTTGCTAGGCATGGTTTAGGCATTGTGTAATCTTCTTAATAGATAAACATTTCCAACCCTGGTATGTTGATCTTCCTGCCAGGATTAAGTTGCTAGGATGAACAAGGAACCCGAAAACAAAACGTCTGGCTCTTTAAGGTTACTAGGCAACCAGGCCACAACAAAAGCAGAGCGCCCTGGTGCACAACGGCACAGCATGCAAAATCCTGGTGCAACCAGAGACAGGAAGACCAGGCATCTCTTAGAGGCTGAGCCGCCCATTATATAATGTACCAGGCGTCTCAGCCCTTAATATTAACCCTTTCACTGCCAGAGTGGCCCGCCACACATTGCAATATGAGCACCAAGGCTGAGCACGACTACAAATGTGCGACTATGTGAAGGCATTTGTAAATACTGACAATTATAAACAGTATTGGAGCCGTCGCATCCCCTGCACATGCAAACCGCTGAACTGTACCACGCTATTCAAAAAATGAATAAACATGTTTTTGGGAAGGGCATTCCAATGGGTGTGAGTGTGACGTGTATTTTATTTATATAAAATGTTTTACCAGGAAGTAATACATTGAGAGTTCCCTCTCGTTTTCAAGTATGTCCTGGGCACAGAGTTATAACAATACAGGTTTACATTAAAAGAACAGGGTTATGCAGCCAATTCACAGACATTTATTTAATAGACAGATAAGAGTTGGAAAATCGGGTACAAGGGATAAAGGGCTTGTGAGTTTCAGATTGAAATAGAGAAGCTTTAACATCAACTAACATAAGCAAAGGTGGGCACCGTGCAAAATGGCTCACTTAGAAGTCATCTATTTGGGGGCAGGAGCATTTTAAGTGAATCCAGCTTTGGAGATACGTATACTGGCTATGAATTATTCCCTCCATATGTAACAATGTTCTTCTGATCTCTATACATGAGGCCATTTGATTGGTCACCATCAGACACCTTGGGTTAATATTACTTATGGGTGACTAAGCTAGCGTCAGCAAATAATGTTATTGGCATGTGGTTATTTAGTGTGGTTATGTTCAAACCCCAGTATCAGATGTTTGCGCCTCATGCAAGTCCCTTTATCTCCCTGTACCTTGGGCACCACAACTAGATTGTAAAATCTATGGAGCAGCGACTCCCTTCCCTGCAAAATGATATGCACAGTGCTGTGTACACTGTCAGTGCTATACAAGAAAACATATTTTACTATTATATTAAAATAATCGTTAGCCACTTTAGAGCCAAATGAGCAAGAGCTTCATCCATTTTCAGCAGCCTGCAAGGCACTGTTTTTGAATGTCAGCTTTCTGAAACTTTCTCTCCTTTGAATTTATAAGATGCTCAAACATACTTTGTAATCTCTGTATATTCGTTGGGTTTGAATGCTCACAGCCTTTATAGTTACACTGAGATATAATAAGTTGCAGGGTCTTTGGCAACAAAAGGGTTACATGGTCGTGTAAATCCCCACCAAAATGATGTATCCAGTATCTCAGGTACAGACTGACACATAACCCCCAGAATATACACATTTCGGGCCCCTCTCCCAGCAGAAACACATTACACATGGGAGCCAGAAACAGCTAGTATTATTTATACCGCTCAGCCTCCTCCCATGGTTACAGTATGTGCAGCCAGATCCAACCTCACCCGATGGAACAGCAGCTTCTCAAGGGAGGCTACACACCTCATATGTACCGCACACACACACACCTCATATGTACCGCGCAAACACACACACCTCATATGTACCGCGCACACACACACCTCATATGTACCGCGCACACACACACCTCATATGTACCGCGCAAACACACACACCTCATATGTACCGCGCACACACACACCTCATATGTACCGCACACACACACACACCTCATATGTACCGCGCAAACACACACACCTCATATGTACCGCGCAAACACACACACCTCATATGTACCGCGCGCGCACGCAAACACACACACCTCATATGTACCGCGCGCACACACACACCCCATATGTACCGCGCACACACACACCTCATATGTACCGCGCACAAACACACCTCATATGTACCACACACACACACACACCTCATATGTACCGTGCACACACACACCCCATATGTACCGCGCACACACACACCCCATATGTACCGCGCACACACACACACCCCATATGTACCGCGCACATACACACATCTCATATGTACCGCGCGCGCACACACACACCTCATATGTACCGCGCACACACACACACACCTCATATGTACCGCGCACACACACACACCTCATATGTACCGCGCACACACACACACCTCATATGTACCGCGCACACACACACACCTCATATGTACCGCGCACACACACACACCTCATATGTACCGCGCACACACACACCTCATATGTACCGCGCACACACACACCTCATATGTACCGCGCACACGCGCACACACACACACCTCATATGTACCACGCACACACACACACCTCATATGTACCGCACACACACACACACCTCATATGTACCGCGCACACACACACCTCACATGGACCGCGCGCACACACCCCCCTCATATGTACCGCGCGCACACACACCCCCTCATATGTACCGCGCACACACACCCCTCATATGTACCGCGCACACACTTCATATGTACCACTCACACACACCTCATATGTACCACTCACACACACCTCATATGTACTGCACACGCACGCACCTATGTACTGCACACGCACGCACCTATGTACTGCACACGCACGCACCTCATATGTACTGCTCACACACAGCTCATATGTACCGCGTGCACACACACACACACACACCCCATATGTACCGCGCACACACACACCTCATATGTACCGCATACACACACACATACCTCATTGTACCACACACACACACCTCACATGTACCGCGCGCACACACACACCCCTCATATGGACTGTGCGCGCACACACACCCCTCATATGGACTGCGCGCGCACACACCCCTCATATGGACTGCGCGCGCACACACACACACCTCATATGTACCGCGCGCGCACGCAAACACACACACCTCATATGTACCGCGCACAAACACACCTCATATGTACCACACACACACACACCTCATATGTACCGCGCGCACACACACACACACACCTCATACGTACCGTGCACACACACACCCCATATGTACCGCGCACACACACACCCCATATGTACCGCGCACACACACACCCCATATGTACCGCGCACATACACACATCTCATATGTACCGCGCACACACACACACACACCTCATATGTACCGCGCACACACACACCTCATATGTACCGCGCACACACACACACCTCATATGTACCGCGCACACACACACACACCTCATATGTACCGCGCACACACACACACCTCATATGTACCGCGCACACACACACACCTCATATGTACCGCGCACACACACCTCATATGTACCGCGCACACACACACCTCATATGTACCGCGCACACACTTCATATGTACCACTCACACACACCTCATATGTACCACTCACACACACCTCATATGTACTGCACACGCACGCACCTATGTACTGCACACGCACGCACCTCATATGTACTGCTCACACACAGCTCATATGTACCGCGTGCACACACACACACACACACCCCATATGTACCGCGCACACACACACCTCATATGTACCGCATACACACACACATACCTCATTGTACCACACACACACACACCTCACATGTACCGCGCGCACACACACACACCCCTCATATGGACTGTGCGCGCACACACACCCCTCATATGGACTGCGCGCGCACACACCCCTCATATGGACTGCGCGCGCACACACACACACCTCATATGTACCGCGCACACACACACACCTCATATGTACCGCGCACACACACACACCTCATATGTACCGCGCACACACACACACACACCTCATATGTACCGCGCACACACACACACACACCTCATATGTACCGCGCACACACACACACCTCATATGTACCGCGCACACACACCTCATATGTACCGCGCACACACACACACACCTCATATGTACCGCGCACAAACACACCTCATATGTACCACACACACACACCTCATATGTACCGCGCGCGCACACACACACACACACACACACACACACACACACACACCTCATATGTACCGTGCACACACACACCCCATATGTACCGCGCACACACACACCCCATATGTACCGCGCACATACACACACCTCATATGTACCGCGCGCACACACACACACCTCATATGTACCGCGCACACACACACACACACACCTCATATGTACCGCGCACACACACACACCTCATATGTACCGCGCACACACACACACACCTCATATGTACCGCGCACACACACACACCTCATATGTACCGCGCACACACACCTCATATGTACCGCGCACACACACACCTCATATGTACCGCGCACACACACACCTCATATGTACAGCGCACACGCGAACACACACACCTCATATGTACCGCACACACACACACACACACACACCTCATATGTACCACGCACACACACACACCTCATATGTACCGCGCACACACACACCTCACATGGACCGCGCGCACACACCCCCCTCATATGTACCGCTCGCACAAACCCCCCTCATATGTACCGCGCACACACACCCCTCATATGTACCGCACACACACCCCTCATATGTACCACTCACACACACCTCATATGTACCACTCACACACACCTCATATGTACTGCACACGCACGCACCTATGTACTGCACACGCACGCACCTCATATGTACTGCTCACACACAGCTCATATGTACCGCGTGCACACACACACACACACACACACACCCCATATGTACCGCGCACACACACACCTCATATGTACCGCATACACACACACATACCTCATTGTACCCCCCTCATATGGACTGCGCGCGCACACACACACACCTCATATGTACCGCGCACACACACACACCTCATATGTACCGCGCACACACACACACACACACACCTCATATGTACCGCGCACACACACACACCTCATATGTACCGCGCACACACACCTCATATGTACCGCGCACACACACACACACCTCATATGTACCGCGCACAAACACACCTCATATGTACCACACACACACACCTCATATGTACCGCGCGCGCACACACACACACACACACACACACACACCTCATATGTACCGTGCACACACATACCCCATATGTACCGCGCACACACACACCCCATATGTACCGCGCACACACACACCCCATATGTACCGCGCACATACACACATCTCATATGTACCGCGCGCACACACACACACCTCATATGTACCGCGCACACACACACACACACACCTCATATGTACCGCGCACACACACACCTCATATGTACAGCGCACACGCGCACACACACACCTCATATGTACCGCACACACACACACACACACACACACACACACACACACACACACACACCTCATATGTACCACGCACACACACACACCTCATATGTACCGCGCACACACACACCTCACATGGACCGCGCGCACACACCCCCCTCATATGTACCGCTCGCACAAACCCCCCTCATATGTACCGCGCACACACACCCCTCATATGTACCGCGCACACACTTCATATGTACCACTCACACACACCTCATATGTACCACTCACACACACCTCATATGTACTGCACACGCACGCACCTATGTACTGCACACACACGCACCTCATATGTACTGCTCACACACAGCTCATATGTACCGCGTGCACACACACACACACACACACCCCATATGTACCGCGCACACACACACCTCATATGTACCGCATACACACACACATACCTCATTGTACCACACACACACACCTCACATGTACCGCGCGCACACACACACCCCTCATATGGACTGTGCGCGCACACACACCCCTCATATGGACTGCGCGCGCACACACCCCTCATATGGACTGCGCGCGCACACACCCCTCATATGGACTGCGCGCGCACACACACACACCCCTCATATGGACTGCGCGCGCGCACACACACACCTCATATGGACTGCGCGCACACACACACACACACCTCATATGGACTGCGCGCACACAAACACACCCCTCATATGGACTGCGCGCGCACACACACACACCCCTCATATGGACTGAGCGCGCACACACCCCTCATATGGACTGCACACACACACACACCCCTCATATGGACTGCGCGCACACACCCCTCATATGGACTGCGCGCACACACATACACGCACACCCCTCATATGGACTGCGCGCACACACACCTCATATGGACTGCGCGCACACACACACACCTCATATGGACTGCGCGCACACACACACCTCATATGTACCGCACGCACACACACACACCTCATATGTACCGCGCGCACACACACCTCATATGTACCGCACACACACACACACACACACACACCTCATATGTACCGCGCACACACCCCCCCCTCATATGTACCGCGCACACACACCCCTCATATGTATCGCGCACACACACCCCTCATATGTATCGCGCACACACACCCCTCATATGTATCGCGCACACACACCCCTCATATGTACCGTGCACACACCCCTCATATGTACCGCGCACACACACACCCCTCATATGTACCGCGCACACACACACCCCTCATATGTACCGCGTACACACACACACCTCATATGTACCGCGCACACACCCCTCATATGTACCACTCACACACCTCATATGTACCACTCACACACACCTCATATGTACTGCACACGCACGCACCTATGTACTGCACACGCAAGCACCTCATATGTATTACACACACAGCTCATATGTACCGCGTGCACACACACACACCCCCCATATGTACCGCGCACACACACACCTCATATGTACCGCGCACACACACACCTCATATGTACCGCATACACACACATACCTCATTGTAAAACGCGCACACACACACACCTCACATGTACCGCACGCACACACACACACCCCTCATATGGACTGTGCGCGCACACACACACACATCCCTCATATGGACTACGCGCGCGCGCACACACACACACACACACACACACACACACACACACACACACACACACACACACACACACACACACACACACACACACACCTCATATGGACTGCGCGCACACACACACCTCATATGGACAGCGCGCACACACACACACCCCATATGGACTGCGCGCACGCGCACACACACACCTCATATGGACTGCGCACACGCACCCCTCCTATGGATTGCGCACGCACACACCCCTCCTATGGACTGCGCACGCACACACCCCTCCTATGGACTGCGCACACAAACACCCCTCCTATGGACTTCGCACACACACACCTCATATGGACTTCGCACGCACACACCTCATATGGACTGCGTTCGCACACACCCCTCCTATGGACTGCGCACGCACCCCTCCTATGGACTGCGCACGCACCCCTCCTATGGGCTGCGCACGCACACACCCCTCCTATGGGCTGCGCACGCACACACCCCTCCTATGGGCTGCGCGCGCACACACCCCTCCTATGGACTGCGCGCGCACACACCCCTCCTATGGACTGCGCGCGCACACACCCCTCCCATGGACTGCGCGCACACACCCCTCCTATGGACTGCGCGCACACGCACACACCTCTCCTATGGACTGCGCGCGCACACACCCCTCCTATGGACTGCGCGCGCACACACACCCCCTATGGAATGCGCGCGCACACACCCCCCCTATGGACTGCGCACGCACACACACCCCCTATGGACTGCGCACGCACACACACCCCCTATGGACGGCGCACGCACACACACACCCTATGGACTGCGCACGCACACACCCCCTATGGACTGCGCGCACACACCCCTCATATGGACTGCGCACACACCCCTCATATGGACTGCACACACACCCCTCATATGTACTGAGTACACACCTCATATGTAACACACACGCACGCACGCACGCACACACACCATATGTACTGTGCACATGCCTCCTATGTACCGCGCACACGCCTCATATGCTCATATGTACTGCACACACGCCTCATATGCTCATATGTACTGCACACACGCCTCATATGCTCATATGTACTGCACACACGCCTCATATGTAACACACACGCACGCCATATGTACTGTGCACATGCCTCATATGCTCATATGTACTGCACACACGCCTCATATGCTCATATGTACTGCACACACGCCTCATATGCTCATATGTACTGCACACACGCCTCATATGCTCATATGTACTGCACACACGCCTCATATGCTCATATGTACTGCACACACGCCTCATATGTAACACACACGCACGCCATATGTACTGTGCACATGCCTCATATGCACTGCACACACGCCTCATATGCTCATATGTACTGCACACACGCCTCATATGCTCATATGTACTGCACACACGCCTCATATGTAACACACACGCACGCCATATGTACTGTGCACATGCCTCATATGCTCATATGTACTGCACACACGCCTCATATGCTCATATGTACTGCACACACGCCTCATATGTACTGCACACACCCATCAACACACACACACCACACACCACACACCACACACCACACACCACACACCACACACCACACACCACGTCTCCGGGATCTCTTACCCCAGGTCTCCCCCGGGTCCCGGTGTGTACACCGTTAGCTGTGTGTGTGTCTCTCTGGTGACAGTCTCCGCCCCCGGATCACACTGAGCTGCTTCTACTCTAGAGCAGAGCGGGCCCAGCGCCCCCTGCGGGGGGGAGGACCCCACTGCACGCAGCTGCCTGTCACACACCTTGTCCCTGTGCTTCATGCCGTGCATAGAAAGGAAGTTCAAAGCACACCAACGTTATAAACAGAGATACACAGTATTCATAACATCAAATAAAAAGTCACCAACAATGTCTCATTTGTTTGCAAACCCTGATGAAGGTCACATTGGGGCGAAACATTAGCACATTGACTGATTCTCCTATAGTACATGCATGGGGCTATGTGCATTTATGAGCACCCAGACTGATATACTTTTGCTTCATTTTTATTTTGTACTCTTTTTACGTCTGTAGTTAATGTTCTTTTTTTGTTGTATAATAAAATGTATAGCCAGTAATGTTTACCAATAATCAGTGCGCCGATGTTTTTGTGTCCAATAGGCATTAAATCCAATAATCAGTGCTCGAGGCCATAAGTGTGATCATCATATACAGTGATCAGAGGGGATGTTCGAGTATTTGCTTATATCCCTGATGGGCACCGATGGGTTGCATGATCCCTGTAATTAAAAAAAAAACAGTTCATTAAAAGTTGGTGTAAACCCCATTGGGGTTTATTCCTAAAGAATCCCTGGTGCAAAACTGGAGCAAAATGAGTGCAAAAGAATTGCACTAGATTTACCAAAGAAAAAAAACTCCTATTGCTTTCTATGGCTTTCCTTTACTTTGCTAAATATGGTGCTCTGCTTCTGCCCCAGCTTTGGAGATGTGAGACTTTAATTAAAACCCTAGAAGAGCACTGCATCCCACACACGCCCATACAAAAGACACAACATTAAAAGTCATCATTTAAAATGTTAGGGTGGCAATAAGGGACAGAGGTTGACACTTCACGGGGCTTTGAGCACAGGTTACCCACGACTGTCCTGGAGACCCAATACATTCTATTCTCCCCTAATAATTGTGTGGCACTGATGCGAACAGTTACTGTCAGTGAGGCCTGCAAATTCATTTAAAATTGTTGTCCTTCAAAATTAAGGGTTATGAAGGAGGGTGCAGATATGTATGAGTAGAGCAAAGGGTAAATGGCAGCATAAGACAAAGCCAGACTGCCCCAAAGAGCTTGCAATCCAAGTGCTTATAATATTATTCCTTTATCTTCACTTCCACCTGTCTCCACTAGGGGGGCAGGCACATCTCTGCCACAGCAGCCTGAGCCAGCAGCTTCCAGACTCACAGCGGGCCGTACCATCTCCGAGCACAGGAGGGGGAAACCCAATACGCATGATTCCCCTCTCAATCCGTTGTTACAACAACGTTCGCTTCTTGACTAACGCCCTTCCTTATTACAATTGATAATATCGTATTAACACGGGATGCCATTACGAGCTGAAATGTGGGTAATATGTTCATTCCCCCCCTCCCCTGAGAGTGAGTGGGCTGCGCTAGGTCCGGTGTCAGGGTGTCATGGCTGCCGCTACTGCGCAGTAGAGAGGAGAGGAGGACAGGAGGAAGAGAAGGATAGGAGGAGAGATCGGGGGGTTCTGTGTCTGTGTGGAAATGGCCGGGGTCATGCCAGGCAACAGCGTGGCCCAGAAGACCTGGGAGCTCTCCAATAACATGCAGGAGGTGCAGAGCATTGACGAGATATACAAGTACGACAAGAAACAGCAGCAGGAGATCCTGGCAGCCAAGCCCTGGACCAAGGAGTGAGCGATATACACGGGGAGGGGGAGCAGGGGGTATGAGAGAGGGGAGCAGGGGGTATGAGAGAGGGGAGCAGGGGGTATGAGAGAGGGGAGCTGGAGGTATGAGAGGGGGGAGCAGGGGGTATGAGAGGGGGGAGCAGGGGGTATGAGAGGGGGGAGCAGGGGGTATGAGGGATTGGGAGAGGGGAGCAAGGGGTATGAGTATGAGAGGGAGGAGGGGTGCTGGAAAGAGGAAATAGAGGGGGAGCAGGAGATGCATTGGGGTTAGGAGGCAGCATGGGGATACATTGCAGAGTAGGAGGGTAACGAGATACACTTGGGAAGGGGGCCATGACATCCCTACCAACTAACTCCTGATGAGAAGTGGGATAATCCATATTTTGGTCACTTGAATGACTTATTTCGAAGCAGCAGTATGTGCTGCTCATAATTGTTAGGGGTCCCCCCCCACCTGAAGCAGGGCGTCCCCTGTAGCGGATCCATTGTCCCATGACTCCTTGGTTTCCGAGTAACATAACCAGCACATAGGTACATACATGCACACAGATCCTGGTCGGATCGGCACTCCTTGCGGCGTCATTTATTGAGGTGCACGACAAAAACTAAATATATATAAATATATAGCTTGAGTGGCTCAGTGAGTAAAGACACTGGCTATGATAATGTGACCTTGAGCAAGTCCTTTTATCTCCCTGTGCCTCAATCACCAGAAACATAGATTGTAAGCTCATCTGGGCAGGGACTGTCTGTAAAATCTAAGTACTGTGCTGCATACCTTGCACTACACTGTAATTTTGAAGCGCTTTGAGTCCCAAAAGTGCTATAGGAAATAGTTATTATATATGTATATCTTGGGAATGTGGATCGGACCGGCAGATCAGCACAGAGCGACTCACGAATCATTAATTCATTTTGAAGGGATTGCTGCTTTAATAGACCAGTAAATGACAATACAAAACTAGGACTGGATCCTTATTGCACTGTCTGTGATGTCAGGCTGCGTTTATAGTGCCTTGCGACGCGACTGCTCGGAAACAAATACATTGACTCCGTCGCAAGCGCTTATAGTAAGCGCGACGGAACGACCAAAAAATTTTAAGCCGGATAAATTTGATTTTTTAGAGACAGTCGCCACATGTGACGGTCTCTAAACCAATAAATTTTGCGCGGCCTGCCCCCTTGGTGAAAACCTTATTACAACTTTCACTAATGGTGCCGTCGCCAGCACTATAAGCGCGGCCTTAGTTGGCAGCTGTTTGTTTGCAGGATATACACACGCCAAAGAGGGTTTGTGCTGCTGAGCATCAGGCCTATAATAGGGTAACAATGAGGGTGTGGAACTTATGGTAAGAGTTGACTGAGGCCGCGGGCATGGTCAGCAGTGAGCCCCTGCAGCTGAAATGAGAGCGGCTTTAGCAGGGGCTCGCGCACGCTTCCGCAGGCTTGCGGAAGCGTAGCCGACAAGTCAGTTTTCGTTTCGGCGCTCACAGGAGCACAGGTCAAGTGAGCGGTTCGCCTAATGAACGGTTCGCCCGTGACGCCCCTGACACGCCCCCAGACGGCGCGCGAACTAAGGCCAGGGAAAGCACCCGCTTTCCCTCAGCGCGCCTCCGCACGGCTAAAGTCACTATGGACTTAGTCTGAGGGTAGAAATTTTAACACAGTCCTACTTGTCAGAGAGGGGCGATAAAAACTCACAATTCTTTTACTTAAAAATAAAAAAGGACTGCTCAGGCAAAATGGAAGAATCCCTTTTTTAATTGATGTTTGTTTTTCAAATAACTTATTTCTCAATGCTTTGCAGCCATCATTACTTCAAGTACTGCAAGGTGTCTGCCCTGGCCCTGCTGAAGATGGTCATGCACGCCCGCTCAGGCGGTAACCTGGAGGTGATGGGACTCATGCTTGGGAAGGTAGATGGTGAAACTATGATCATCATGGACAGCTTTGCTTTACCGGTTGAAGGAACGGAAACGCGAGTCAACGCTCAAGCAGCTGCTTACGAGTATATGGCGGCATACATAGAAAATGCAAAACAGGTAGGGTTATGATCTGCAGTGGGGCAATGTATTATTTTATTAATGCATAACATTTTTATTGGATTTTACATGGAAAGTTACATGTTACGTTACAAAGAAGCAGGAATTGTTCCAAGTATATAACAAGTTTTGTACAAATGTAACTTTTTATTGTAAGTAAAACATGGATTTACGAGCATATATTTTACAGCGATAAAACAGCTGGTTGTTTCATGAGAAAATAAAGTAACGCGAGAGGTGCTATTTTCAGTATTCTGTAATCTAACAATAATGAAATAGAAGTGACGTGTGCATAAACACACACGCAACGTTGATGCAATACTATATACAAGCGTGGCTGTAAAGTTAATGCGATGGCACAGGAATTTCTATTTACCAATAAGCTGCACCTCTTGCTGATTTTTTTTAATAACCTGTAAATGTGTATGTACACTCAGAACAGTGTATTTTGTCAGTCCCGCCCTCTGCAATTTGTATTGCCCTGGATGAAGGACTTTGAGAGCACAGCTGAATTCATTCAGAACCTCTTCAGCCTACATCTGCGGCACCCATAGGGTGTCATTGTATGTCTTTATTTATATAGCGCCGTTAATGTACATAGCGCTTCACAGTAATACACATAGTAATCATATAAATAACATACGTCTGCTGATGTTACAGCTGCTCTGTTGCGATCCGAAACGCACCAACCTGCGCCATATGTTTCCACGCACCCTTTGCTTGCTCCTTGGGGCAGGGCCCTCCTTACTGCTACAATGTATTGTTAATCTTTATTATTGTCTTTCGTTCTCCGACCCTATTGTACAGCGCTCCGGACTACGTTGGCGCGTTATAAATATGTAGTGTAATATGGTTTGAGGGGACATAATTTGCGCCTGAAGGAAATATGGGAAATGGTAGATTTGCTGGGAAATGCTGCTACGGACAGTCAAAGTATTTTTGGGTAGTTAAAAACGTAATTGTGAACTTTAGCAGACCAAATTCAGCTACATGGCACAGTTGTGGTAAAATCGGTTAAGACCTGTTGGAGCGAACTGCTGTTTTTAATGCATGTCAAACAGCAAAGAGGTTAATATTGCTGATTTTAATATGAAACAGCCAGTTGACCCACAGATGTTCTAGCAATGTCACTGTCTCACAATCCTGTTATTCCGCACTTTAGATTAGTGATGTTCCCAATAAATATTCACCTTTTTAAAGATAGGGTTTATTTTCTCTCAGTTATGTTGTACATATTATTGAGATTTACTGTAACTAGTGCATTTACACAGGGTAAATGTCTGTTTTTTCTCGTTTTTCCCCCCAACTTTGCAACTGTAATATGCAAAGGGAGGTCATTTTCTGCCCCATGAGGGATTTAGAGGTGGGGAGAATAGGATCAGCAGCTATAATTACTAGAAGGCTGGAAAGTGACTCAGCGTAAACAATGCTTTAGTTGATTGTAATGACACAAGTTTACTCTTTATTTATTTTGAAGTGTAACACATGTTTTCCCCCTCCTTCCCCCCTCTGGGAGATTGCATTGTTACATGGTGTGGTGTGGTGCAAACCTGCTGGCTCACAGTAGATCTGAGCTTCCCGCGTTGTTGTAGGGGAGAATAGGACAGGTGTCTGGGGTAGTGAAAGCGTTACTTTTTTACTTTGGTAGGAATCACTTCACTCAACCTAGTGATTTGGGCAGCACTGGTTTAGCAGTCTCCGAAACACAGACAAATATGAGCTCGGGAAGATAGGAGTCAGACAACAGGGTTGCTGCTTCCACACTTCAAAGTTTTATTCAGTTGTGCCCCGACATTTATACAGAAAACCAAGGGCATGTCATATCATGTTTAACAATGTGAGAAATAACTAGTTTCTGTAGAGGTTATGTATCTGTGTCTTTGGACAAAGCATTAGTAAATCATTACATCTTGCTTGTGTTTGGCCGGCAGTTTCTACTTCTACATTACAAAGAGAAAAACAGGGAATGTTTATCAAGAGCATGCAGCTGTCTTGTTTGGGACATTTTACAGCTCTTGCTATTGTATGAAAGACAAACTGAGAACAGAAGTAAATAAAGATTACAACTAGCATAGTGAGTTAATTCTCTCAGTACTGGAACAGCTCATATAAGAAGGATAAAGCTAGCAGATTATATTAACCCTTTCAATCCCTGAGACTTGTAGAGCTGACATTTAATTTTAACCCCTTCAGGTAGTACCTGATTCGTACTCACTGTGACAGTGCCTCCATCTCTTGCAGGTCCCAGGGATGTGGAGACAATCCCTGCAGGAGAACTTACTTCCACTCACCCCTGATAGATTGCAGTCTCAGACAGGAAGGATATCTTTAACAGGATCACTTTATTTATACACACTGCAGATGGTCAGCATACACAGCTCACACAGTGGTTACAGCAGTTCTTGGGGCTTCGCCCTCAGGATGTACCCTAGACCTTCAGGCCAAGGGGCCCTGAAGCAGTCCTTGCTCTTCCCTTACTCCCTGGTGGGGTAAGGAGTATTGTCTCCCATCTACTACCCTAAGGGAAGGAATACAGATTGGCAGAGCCCTGCACAACTGTTGTGGGTAGACTAGCCTCTCTCAAGAAGGTAGAGGCACTGACTAACTTTGGTAGTGCAGCCACTTAAGTACAAGAAAAGCAGGAACCAGGTCTGAGTCCCTGATTGGACGCACACAAGCCTAGTCGCACCGCCTCCCCTGTGACTCACTGAAGATGCTGGGGGTGGCGAAAACCCATGATAACTCCTGGCAGACATGCTCTTACCAGGGCTTACTGCCACGAGAAGGGCAGACTGATAGCCAGAAACCAGTCATGGCTACAGAATGAGAAACTATTGTAATATGAAATGATCAGGGCACTGCCAGACCCCTTAAATAGCATGAAGTATCCGTTGTTGTACATGGAAACTAATCATTGTTATGCATGTTCTGCAATTGCATTGTACTTGCAGCCACCTTAAAGCAGCAGTCTGCGCTTGTGGCCATTTTATGTTTTCTTTAGTACATCTGGCCATATCCAAGATTTGTTTTTATTTTTTAAACATGGATCTCCATTCGGCAGCTATAAGTATGTCTGGGAGGTTAAAATGGAGCTCTATTCAGATCCCAGTGGAGTGTAAATGTTACCATGGTAACCAGAGTCTGGAGATTACGGAAATCATGATTTCTAATGCTACATTAGAAAACATTTTTTTTTAAAGATGAACATGCTCAGGGGGCAAGATCACATTGAGGTAAACTACTATAGATTCCCGGGGGGGATTGCTGCATTAAACGGTTGTCTTGCCTCTGAGAGCCTTCAGTAAGTAGGGAGCTGTGCAGGCTGATTGGTTCGTAATGGAATGTGCAGGATAACCTCTGCTGTAGAGGACAAAGATTTTAAGCTGGGCAACACTTTTGGACTGTGCTATATTGACAGTGAGCAGCCATAGATGTTTAAACCGTTTTTATTTCTGATAAAACCTGTATCAATGTTTGCTCTACATTCAATTACCATCTAAGTAGGAACTGGATAACTAAACATGTATGTTTCCGTACAAAGGTTCAGCTGTTACATGGTTGCTAAGCAACAACCGGAATGCCTCTGAGGGGAGGAGACCGAGCAAGAGACAGCAGGGAGGGGAGAGGAGGAAACGGAGACAGCAAGGAGAGTAGGAGACAGATGAGTCTAGTGTGCACAGAGAAGAGCTGACACAGTAAGGCTGAGTCCCCAGTCTTCACTGTGACACGTGCGCCCGGCAGGGGGGGGGGCGGCGCGTGCACAGCGCTACACCGCGATCTGCGGTCTGGGGGGAGAGGGAAGGTTTACGATGGGAGGGGGCGTGGCCATGACATCCCGCGGCTGGTTCGCCCTTATTGGCTGAACCGCCGGCGGGGGCGTGGCCACGCCCCAGTCGCAGATGTCGAGGTCAAATTCCCCTGCCTCCCTGAAAACCTGTCGCGCACCTCCTGGGGTAAGGTGCGCGACAAGGTAGGGACTGGGACCGGCCGGACTGGAGGTAGTGGGGCTTGATAGCGCACGCCGAGCCGTGCGCTGTGGCGGTGACTGGGACCGCAGCCTAAGGCAGGGAATGCAAAGAGGAGTAGGGCATGGAGGTGCGGATGAGAGGATAATAAACGGCAAGGCATTACCGGGAGGGGTGAAAACAAAGAGTAATTAATAATCTTTAAGGTCTGTTAGATTGGCATATGTTACGCCGGGTACAGATAGTTTTTATTGCCAATGCGTACATAGCATACTGAAATAGTGTAAAATGCAGGGGACATAGGGATTGATTAGCGTGCAAGAAATAAAATGGTAAAAGCCAGAAGAGGACAGCAGACGAATAACTTTCCTTCCATCCCCAGGTAGGACGCCTTGAAAATGCAATTGGCTGGTACCACAGTCACCCTGGCTATGGCTGCTGGCTTTCAGGGATAGATGTCAGCACTCAAATGCTCAATCAGCAATTTCAAGAGCCCTTTGTTGCAGTTGTGGTGAGTACTGTTTGAGAGTGCTTTTCATATCATGTTCAGTTGCAAAGTAAAGCGATATTAAAACATTTGCTCCTTGGTGTCATGAAACACGTAAAGATTACATGCTTATCAGGGATATTACGAATACACTAGCAGAACACAAGGGCTAATGAAATCAGACGTTTATTGGTAATGTTTAAAACCAGAGACATCACATAAAACACAGACAAAGCTCAGTGCACATCCAGAAAAACTTATATACGGTACAGTGCCTAAATATACATGTATAAATAACTAATAAATAAAATGGTCTTTTAGTTTAACATTTTGGCCAAATTGTTTTAAGCCCTTGAGCCATCTGCACGGCAGACCACGTTTCAAGGGTCCCTAACACTAATATAGATTCTTAATAACCTGTGCATTGCCAGGAAGAATGATTTATAATAAATCTGTCAATATTAGTTGCAAAAGTTCTAAGTCTGATTGAAGCTTTTATTAACCTGTACATTACCAGGAAAAGCACTCTGTAATAGATTTGTCACAATCACACTGTAAGCAGGCAAGTTCCCCTGAGAGTGGGAGATGCTATGGAGTGAGCTTTTAACCATTTAAATGTGGGAGAGAGTGAGCTTCAATTAGGTAGGAGGTTGCCACCCTCCAATCAGCTAAGACTAGCTGAACAAGAATTATAAAACATACAGAACACCTACAAGCTCATATTGAACCCCCAAAATACCCACAACATATATATAGGCATATAAGTTTCACAGAGGAGTGGGTATTTTGGGGGTTCAATATGAGCTTGTAGGTGTTCTGTATGTTTTATAATTCTTGTTCAGCTAGTCTTAGCTGATTGGAGGGTGGCAACCTCCTACCTAATTGAAGCTCGCTCCCTCCCACTCCATGGCATCTCCCACTCTCAGGGGAACTTGCCTGCTTACAGTGTGATTGTGACAAATCTAATACAGAGTGCTTTTCCTGGTAATCTCTCAAGTCCGTCAGAGCTAGTCTGGTTATACTTTTCCGGGTTCCCATTCATAAAATGGGAACATCGAGTGGTAGCCAGTCAGCCGCGTCCCTTTAAACCGCGGGTGGCCGCGATGGACAAATCATATGGGTGGAGTCACGTACTACGCACCGCCCAATGGGAGGGGTGGTGGGATAAACAAACTGGCTATTCATGGGAGTGCTGACAAAGCTAGTGCTATCCAGCAAGTAGCCGGGCAGAGCTCAGGGTCCCCAGCAGAGCGTGGCGCTGATCTGCCGTTGTAGAGCCATGCTCCAGCTTTGAAGTGAGGGCCCCCACCACTGGCTGCTGACCTCCAACACTGAGCAATGCCTCAGACAAATAAAATGCAGTTAACTGCTACATACAATGACCACACCGTTAACCTTTACCTATCACAGTAACATAGCGATAAAGGGGACATTACCCCCCAACCTTTACAAAATAACCCTGCTGACAGCCAGAGGCAGCAGGCGGACTTATTTATTTATTTTATTTATTTATAAAATATTTTACCAGGAAGTAATACATTGAGTTACCTCTCGTTTTCAAGTATGCCCTTGACCTTTTTATTGTGAAGTGGCCTGGCTGCCTTGTCATACTTGGTCTTAAAACATCGTTATGCACTTCATTGTTGTTTGGTATTAAATAGCGATTCTAAATCCAAATCGCTACAAACATCACTATGACCACCGCCAATGATTAATCCTCAACGATTGGCCATACATACAACTTTCAACTGTAGTATAAAAGAGCAGAAAGTGTTGCTCAACACTTGTAAATAATAAAATATGTGATTAATTAGTCACAGTGATCAGATACCCTGTTTTTTTCACTTAACAGTGCATAGAAGTGATAATACACTAGGGAATAGAATACATATGGCAATACATTTAATAAAGACAAGTGAAATCAAATAAATGAAACATTATACTACTCCACTCAAAACCCTGGAACAGGATGTTTCCAATATCCTTTTCTTGAGAACCAGATCGAGACTGTTTGTTTGTTTTTTCTATCTTCAGATTGATCCAACCAGAACAATATCTGCCGGCAAAGTTAACCTCGGTGCTTTCAGGACATATCCAAAGGTAAAATATATCTATACAAACCTTGCATGTTCTTTCCAAAAAGATTAATCAGTGTTCTGCTACTGATGTAAAGGAAAGTTTGTGACCAATAGTGATTTGATCAAAGTATGAATTGGTAACATGAGACCTGACTTTAAATACCACTTTCACCTGTTTCTAGGCCGGATTCTTACTTCCAAGCTACCATTTTACACGCCCCACACACACGCCCCACACACACACACGCCACACACACACACGCATCGGGAAGTTAATTGTTGGTCACAAACATAAAGAACTATACCACAGTTTTTGTTTATTTATTAAAATGGACTTGCATCTGGTTAATTGATATGTTTATTTTTGTGTGTCAGGGATACAAACCTCCAGATGAAGGTCCGTCAGAGTACCAGACTATTCCTCTAAACAAAATAGAAGATTTTGGTGTGCATTGTAAGCAGTAAGTAAATCTGCAATAGAAGAGCAGAAAGATGAAGGTGTTTGAAGGTTAAGATCAGTGGGTCTTGATCTTGCTATTCTTCTTAGTTTTAGGCATAAACCTTTACTGATTATTTTTTATTTTTTTACCTCATCACTGTTTTGGTCGGTTGCTGATTTTTGTTCCCAATTAAACTGCCCCTTCCAGAATTGTATGGGTTTCAGCCTTCCAGTAATGCTTCATTAACCCTTTCGGGACTTGAGGTGACTTTAGTGCATTGCTGTGCACAAAAAGGGCTCTAACATTTGTGCTGCTAGGAACATTGGTGTAGATTCATGAAGCTAAAATGGCAATAAGTAATTCTAGACTACACTAAACCCCTATGCTGATTGGATAGCCGATTCCCCTCCATTATAAATTAGTGTCATGCCTATATCCCTGTCTAAAACATATTTTTTGAACTCTATAAAAAAAAAGTGTGTGTGTGTATTCCTCCTCCCATGATGCATTCCCTATATGTTCATGTTACTAAATAGGATTCTGCTATAAACACTTGTTTTGTTTGTGTTCAGGTATTACGCCTTGGAGGTTACATATTTCAAATCTTCCTTGGATCGCAAGCTGCTTGAGCTATTATGGAATAAGTACTGGGTGAATACGTTGAGTTCTTCCAGCTTGCTAACAGTAAGTAAATCACTTTCCTAAAGCATACTGACCAATCATACTATTTTACTAGGATTCTTGCCTTCACCAGTGAGCATAGGATATAGACCTGTAATGTGTTTGTTATATTAATTCAAGTTTGCAGGTTATGACCAGGAGCGTCTGTTTTAGCTTTTGTTTTGCTCTCTCGCTGGTCAGACTGAGTTGTCTTATTCGGTGGAAAGGTTGAGGCATCTTTCTCTTCTGCTTGTGTCTGAACATCTCCTGTGGGGTCAGGTAACCAGATTGATAATTACAGATCTATGTTTGTGTCAGAATGTTCTGTAGGTTAGCTCTAAATCCTGCTTCATCACTTCAGTCTTTTTCCTGGAACCACTTGAAAGCGAGATTGATATTAGAGTATCTTTCCTGGTTTTATAAATCAACCTGCAATGGTTATTGTGATGCCTAATAAGTTCTAAGTACTATTTGAGTAATCCGTGATGTGTTGAAGTTCTTATGAAATGTTATATGCGATCGTTGACCTTTTTGGTTCAGATGAGAAACTGTAATCGGTGTATTTGATGTTTAGCAAAATATTGTGGATCTTTACCTTCCCTACTACTTTAGCTATAAAGGTTTGGATAATATGATGCAATATGTTACCAGTCCATATAACCTGTAACAGAGGTGTTCCAGAATAAACTCTGAATTAGGGCACTTTGGTGTCGGGTATTATGTTTGACCTCTGAAACAGAAATATTACAAGCATTAAAACTAGAGAGACACTGAAGGCAAAATCATAATAAATCACAAGGTCAAAACAATATCCCATGAAGCTTAAATCAAAAGAACAGGAACTGTAAGCAATAAAGCAGATATAATGGCAAGTTTAGTACAGTGGCTTCTCAAATTTTGATAGTCTTTTATTTTTTATTTTTATATAATGTACACAAAATAAATATAACCCCCTTTGCTTCCATTCCTCTGTGCTGCTTTGCGGGTCCCTCTGGCATCAATAAGGTTCAATATTTTGTTTCTTTCGAATAGTTTTGTTTTCAGTGTATTAGAAATTAAGCCGGAATATTTTCTTTAACTCTTTTGTAATTGTATTAAATGCTATATTTTCTGAAAGTTGATAAAACATATTGTTGTTTTGCTATGGTATATGACAGCTCATCCAGACAATTTGTATATTACATACTGCATTGGAAAGTAAAAAAAGTATTCATAATGTTTTTTTTTTTGGTATACTTATTAGATTGGTGAAGTCAAATGACCAAATATGCACATTGGACAAACACCAATTTAAAATTCAACTTTTGATATGCTGTATATTATGCTAGCATACACCACAACACTGACACTGAAATTACCGATTTACAATTAGCAACGTTTTAAAAAAAAATGTGAACATTACAATAGCATTGTACAGTAGGTAACTACCCTTGTTAGTGAGGGGGTAGTTCCCAGCAATATATTATTGTTGGAAAAGGCAACATACCCATGTCTGTACTTCATTGGATGTGTACTTTCAGAAAATTATACTTTTGTGGGGGTATTTTTCTTTTACGAGTAGTTCTGTCTTGCTAATTACTTCGTGCACCTTTTACATTCCGGCATGAAAATGTATTTACACGTGAAAAGTCTTGTTAATTTGGGGTCTGTATTGAGCGGAAAAGTATGTAAACCTATACAGATCTAGTACCAGTGTAATTGGGGAAACAGGGCAATCTCATTTAGGATTAGATTTTAATATTTTTATATATCATTTTAATGAAATTAATGAATTTGTTAGATATCTGGGAGAATATTAAAAAAAAGTACACGTTGGTCCCGTGATATGCAATGCACCCCCCAAGACCAAAACCAATGAAAAGCTGGAAAAAAACAAGATCTTACTTTCATAGGTAAATATGAAGTTCATCACAGGAATCGTACTTAAACAAATGTATACCAAAAGTTTGAAATTTTCTGTGGCCACACAGGTGTCAAACACTCTTGGCACTGAGTTCAAAAAATCCTTCCTGCATAAGTTTTTATGGTATCGGTTTTGTATTACTTGTCACTTGTCACTTCTGTGTTTTACTGAGGTACCAGGCACATTTACACCTCATTAACAAATCATATGGGTTGTTCCGCTGGCTGATACCACACATCTCATATACACCGACATTGGCCCCTTGCAGACGCACTTAGCAGAACGCACTCCGACTGTCTCTGTTTGTTCTCACCCCTTAGATTGTAAGCTCTTGGGGCAGTGACTCCTTTTCCTATTGTTTTATGTCTGAAGCGCTTATTCCCATTGTGTTATAATATGTCATGAGTAGTGTAAAGGGCTATGTAACTGGATGGAGCTATATAACTAAAGATACATACATAGATATATACATAATGAAGGGCTTGGTGGCCACTGCGTAGAAGCAAATGCAATGAGTGAGGAAGAGGGGATCCTCTAGGCCAGTGGTGGTCAAACTAGGGGGTGCGGGATTTTTTGGGGGGTGGGGGGGCACGGCGGTTGCAGAGGCCCCGCGCTCTTCCCCCAAGGCATTTAAATTAAATGCTGTGGGACCGCGCGCGACGCCTCTGTAACTCAACTTGCCGTGATTTAGTCAGCTTTGGGTGACGCGTCGCCATGGCAACACGACGTCACATGACCCGCGGCATAATTTGACGCCGCACTAAGGTATGGGCAAGGGCATGAGCACTTGTGAAGAGCAGGCGGGGGGGGCACAGCAACAAAATTTTGCGCACCCCTGCTCTAGGTAAAGTCCCACCTCAGTGAAACATAGCAGAAGATGCCACCAGAGGGGGCCGGAGAGACAGTCTGATAAGGATTCACGTTCTGCTATATGGCACTGCCACTTTAAGATCAAAAGAAAAGAAAAAGTATAGAACATTGAAGTATTCTTAAATATACAAACATTCTGACTGTATCACTCTGGCTTCATCCCCTTAACTTTTGTGGGGAAAATGTCAGCGATCTTCAATTCGGTGAAAATTCGATTATTTTTGGAGGCTGATATCTCCAGATTGCAACATCATAATAATATAAAGAAAGTATATTAAAAAGCAGCACACACAAGAACCCGAGGCTTCACCTTTTATAAAATGTACCTTTGGCGACTTCTGGTGTCTGCTTCCTTTAATCTATAAAACCTGCCACTGTCATTTAGTTCATTTTTGTACTAGGAGGGAACTGCCCTTTTAAAGGTGCCATCCAAAAACAACCTTTTTTTTTATTTTTTGTAAATCATTTAACAATCTAATTGGCATCTTTAAACAAATGTAACCATGGTGAATGCAAATATTTGGCTGTTTTTTGTATGTATTTCTTGACTTGTATCGTGCCATCCATTTACATGGTACTTTACAGTAGTAATACATGTGACCTAAATAAGCGCTTCATACATAAAGGTAACATTAGGAAAAGGAGTCCCTGCCCAAAATAGTTTACAATTTAAATGGCAGGTAGGGAGAACTTAGAGACAGTAGGAGGGTGTTATGGTAAGTGTCTGCAAGGGGTCGTGGTAAATCCATATGAGATGTATATCAGTCAATGGAGATACCCAAATGCTTCATTAAAGAGGTGTGTTTTAAGATGGGCCTTAAAGGTGGAGAGAGAGCGTGCCAGTCAGATATTGAGGGGAAAGACATTCTAGAGGTGTGGGGCAGTGAGTGAGAGGTTTAAGGCATCCTTCAGCAGAACAAAAGTCGATCAAGTGTACAGCGAGAAATTAGGGCTGAGATGTAAGGATATGCAGAAGTGTATAGCCTTAGAGAGGAGAATTTTGTAAATAATACAGTCTTTAATAGGAAGCCCTGGGATTTCAGCAGGAGAGAAGCTGTGACAGATGTATTATTATAGATATGTACGTATATCGTTACTGATACTGTGGAAGACCTAGTCCTGGGTGGATTATGGTGCTCAAAAGGACATATCCAGATGCTTCATATAAATAATACAATTTCAATGTCCAGAGATTCCTTATTTGAATGACCACAAGTAAATACTCAGGCTTGTGCACAGAAGATGAAACATTCACGGTGGAAGATAACCAGGAGTAACAGCGTCCTAGATTTCTTCAGTAATTTCATATATGGTAACACTGCCTTACAACGAGAACAGTTTGAAAATGAAATATCCAAGAAGCGATACTCCCATGCACATGAATCTTGTCGTCAGCTCTGTGTCATAGAGAAATCTTTAGTGTGCCATTCCGCTGGGTACGAGTAGAGGAAGAAAGGTGTGACAGTGCGGTGCACTACCACATAGAGAAAAATACTTGGAGGTGAACTCCAATAAAAAATAAAGATTTATTGAGTCATAGTAACAAAAGGGCGGTAAAGAGAGCACCCACGCGTTTTATGCCGAAACACTTTATCAAGGTGTGCATACAGACAATAAATGAACATGCTTTAAGCACAATAGCATCCAGAGCTAGCGTCGTACATGACGACGCGTTGCCGCGTACAGTACGTAATACGCAGAACAAATACAACTTTATTAAACACAATATGTGTGAAGTAAAAAGAACCCATAGACTGTAGGAGTTAATTCAATAATCACATGTAAAACATCTGACATGCATAAAATCAAATGTTGGAAGGACTTTTTGCTGCAACAGTAATTTTATGTTGTGAGACCAACAGGTGGTTTTACAACAACAACGTAAGTTGCAAGAAATATTTTATTTTTTATATTTTATTGAGGTGCTAATCATTTTTTCCTTTGACTTAAGTAGTGAACATTCCAGTGAACAATAGTCTTCCCAACAAATCCATCAAAGCCCATCCACACTTTACAGTGTCAATGGTGCTCATTTAAGTGACTCATTTCTTTCGGGCTTTAAAACAACAGCTTTTTTTTTTGGAAAGGAGGACACACCGGGTGGTCTCTATGGTAAAGTGAGGCGAGATTGCTACATTGCTTTATAAACAGTCTGTAAAATCCTACATGGCAAGTGCAGATTTAGTATGTTTATCAGAAGGAATTATTGTGCACACAAGTTGTGCATCTTCCATTGCAGTAGATGGAATGGATGTTATGCAGAAATGTCTAAGCACTACTCTTAACTTTTTTTTTTTAAACTAACATTCTTGGATTTCAGGAGATATAAACAGATACTTATGTAATAATATTCTAAGCAAATTGTGTGGCTAATTGCTAATTGTATATTTAGGGGTAACATGGGTCTAACCATGCAACATACAGCAGGAGAAATGATGCCCTGATGTCATTTTGTCACACAGACAGCAGAATGATGCACATCCATCACCCCGTAGTGCAGGGGAGCACAATCCTTTTTCCCTGACGGCTCTTCCCCTCTCTTTGCGCTCCCCCCCCCCCCTTCTTACCTTTGCTTCGGCGTCATGGCGACGTGTCTTCAGGAGCAAGGTTAGTGCAGTTTACAAAGGCCTTTGCCACTTCCTCGGCACTTAATTTAAGTGCCTTAGGGAAGCGCGCGGGGCCTCTGTAAACCCTGCGCCCCCCACAATCTCGCACCCCCCAGTTTGCGTACCTCTGCCATAGTGGCTACTAGCAATAGCATTGCTTCCACTAATTTGTGTTATGAATACTCTACCCTATATTTGCTGGCTTGTTATATCATATAGTATTGTGGAATACAGGACTATTTCAACTCCTCGTCTGTCAGAAGAGGTAGCAGCACTTTGCAAAGCAACGGCTGACCCGTTCCTTTAGTGGGATGGAGTACCAAGTAACCATATTTTCTTGCATTGAAAAGAACACGAATGTGGCGCTGCCTTGTTTTAGCAAACATCTGACATGATTTTACTCGTGTTTCTGGCACACAAATAAGGGAGGAAACTGTTTTCCCCAGATACAGTGATTTCCCTTGTATTTTCTCATGGTAGACAGGAGTTCACTGTACTTGGCTTTTGTCACAAGGTCATCGGGTCAGTGGTCCATCTAATTATTACTGACATTGGCTGTAGCCCAAAGCCATATTTGTTAAATATACACTGATCTAAACATGTCGTATTTTTGTTTTGTTTTTTCTTTCACACAGAAAGATCACTGTAATTGGTTTCTATTTTGTTTATCTTAATTGCCTATAGTGGCTGATGGCAGTGCATGAATTGGTTCTCATCTGTGAAATTAAGTTTTCATCTATTTCTCCATATTAGTTCCTGTATTAAGTGTGTTTGAGGTTTGTTGAAACTTGATTCTTTGGACCAACATAGCAAAGCTATTAACCTCGTTTGCTGCCGGAGAGGCATTGCCTTATTGCACTTGTAACTTGTGTTTTAAATAGTGTTCATGATTTATTGTTTGAGTAATAACACGCCTCCTCTTAAGGGGGCATCGCAATACTTTACAGTTAAACAAATAAAATGATATACAATTGTTTTGTTAGCCTGAAATAAGAGGCAAGTCCTACACCGAGCCCAATACAGTGGTAATGTAGATAGACACCTGAGCTCTGGCGGTAGCAAGCTCCAGATCTCTGAAGTTGCACACGAGAAGGCACGCCTACCCAGCGTAGGGTGCAGTACTCTTGACACGGAGAGGCGGACTGCAGATTGGCAGGCCCTTGGCCGTGCAAGATTTTAAAGGCCACTACGACCAACTTGAACCAAACCTGGAAGATCACTGGAACCCAGTGCAGATCGCATAAGATGGTAGTGATCTGCTCAAAGCAAGCAACATGTCTCCGCATCCGAGCTGCAGCGTTCTGCACAAGCTGGCGTTTCCGCATCAGGCACAACGGTAGTCTTGCATATAAGGCATTCCCATAGTCCAACCGCGTAGAGACACAGGCATGGACCAGTGACTCCAGGTCCATAGATGACAGGAGTGGACACAAGCTCTGAGGCAGCCCCCCGACCCCTCCCCATGATCAATTGTGTCTAAGACCGCTGAGCGGTCCCACATGACAAGGGCAGAGATACCACCCTTGTCCATGGCCATCAAAAAGTAGTCCAACACACAGACCAGGGCAGACTCTGTTCCATGACTAAAACCAGACACTGTGGGGTCGAAGACAATCTTCCAGGTGAGTGAAAACTACCCCCTCTAACCTTCCCTAGCATAGGAAGGTTGGAGATTGGACGATAGTAGGCGAGAAAATCAACATCTAGACGCACTATAACAGGGGACGGATCAGTGCCTTTTTCTAGGCCACCGGCACCTCCCCCAACATCGAGGGATCTATTGATCTCCACCAACCACGGAGCCACTGCATCAATTGTCTATTTTAGGAGCCATGATGGACAAGGATCCAGGTCACAATTGGTCCAGTTCATCCCAGTCGTAATTCGAGAGGAAATCCGGGTTTGAGATGATGCTGAACTCTTCCAAGACCAGCTTTGCCTGTGGGGTGAGGCAGACCACGTGGTCCATTGGGGGACGAATAGCATAGTTTCCATTTCCTCTCCTAGAGCAAGATGCACAGAAAATATACACCATTACGATACTATCTCTGCCCATATACAATTTTGTTTAATCATGTAAGATACTACGTTTATTAAATCGACAATCCTTCCAAGGCGAATTACATTATAATTGTTTTATGTAATTGGAACCGGGTGGGTCCTGCAGAGCAGAATCGGGCGATTTTCAGCTCCTGTGAACACCTGGTTTCCGAGATGTTGGTGCCTGTGACCCCTTCTGGAGAACCGATATGGATGCCAAATAATTTCCTCAGTAAGGAGGGTAATTGTTGGGTCCCTACACTATTAAGCACCTGAGAACCCCTCTTTCCCTCCACCCCAAGTGCCAAAACATTTATTAATAATAATAATAATAATAATAATAATAAAGAAAACCTTCCTACAGATTTTAGACAATTTTAATGATTTTTTTTTTAATTGTTTGATTTCACAATAACATAAAGTGAAAATAAAAGCAATTGTACATTTGATTACAGTATTTGGACGCAGTGATTTGCACCTTTATTTTTTTAATATATAGAAGGCCATTGAATTTGTACGAATATAAACTGCAGTGCGTTGGTGTTCTTAGTAACACTAGCAAAAATCCTGTGTTCGGGAAAATGCCTCTTGCTCATTATTAAAATGAGTCGGGCTGGACTGTGCCATAAATCAGGACCTCCATGTTAATGCTAGGCTTATTTTGCCTTGTCAGTACATTCTTTATCAAACCTCAGTTCAGTTTCTCAAATACGGCTTGGATTGTTTTCAAGATATTCCACGTTACGATTTGCCATCTGTCAGTGCGCATGTTCAAATCTGAAGCATAATTGACCATTTCCTTATGTTGGGTCCTATGACAATGGGCCTTTTATTTTATTACTATAACTTTGGACCTTGTGTGCTTTTTGTTAGGAGTCCGTACACTAGCAAGGCCATGTAATGTACTATGCATACTGCTGATATATTAGCACAACAGGGTACTTGTCCTTATTTATTTTCTTCGTAAACGTGGCTGATATTCATTTTGTAGCCCCTTACTCCCTGCATGAGTTGTTACCATGATCAGGTATTACCTGACAGTAATTAGTCATTAGAATGACTATATTCGCACATGCCATTGGTTCAAAAACTTTGTAGTAAAAATAAACGTGTGACCTGAGAATGTGTGGATTAGACATTCCTTGCACGGTCTGTGTGTTTTTCAACCAGTAGCTCTGCGCCCCAGCTTTAAGGGCTGGTAAACACAAATAATCCCTCCCTTTTTATTTTGTTCTCGCATGTACCTCTTGTCTCCTGCTTTACAAGGTCTTGTTTAGTATGCTCAGACAAACCAAACATTATCAGAATAGCTTTGCAGAAGGCAAATAGATTGCCAAGTCTCCAGGAGGGGCAGCAGCATTTAAAAAGCTGTTTATTGAGCCTGTTGTGGTCACAGCAAACAGTTTTAAGCGTGTAGTGATTTGGATCACATTTCCTGCTTCATCTCTGGAGGGGGGGGGGGGGGGAGAGTAGATTGATGCTTGTTAAACAGTGTGTGTTTAGCAATGCTTTCTAGCCCTCCTGATGTTCTTTAGTGTTTATGTAAACATCATGATGAACTTGCTTACCTTGCCTAATCTACAGTATGGCATCCATCCATCTGTATGTTGATGAACATGTATTTGGCTATGAAAGAAGCAGCAGTGACATTATAATCCATGAAAAAAATCATTATTTAACCAAATAATGATTACACTTATTTTACACATCTCGATCACACGCTTCATTGCGAAAACCATTGGTCATTTTCAGTTTCAAAAGAATATGCATACAATGTGTATATGGTTTATAAACTGTAGCTAATTACAATATGCTTAAACATGCATACAGAAAATAGCATTGATTCCATATTCCCTGGTGTTTGACATTGTGCATTTTAATGTTTCTTTTAAATCCTTAAATAGTAGATGACCACCTATTTGGACAAGCAATCTATTTTTAAGATTAATTTTAAAATGTAGAACCTTCTTCCTCAGGTCAAGCAATACTGCTTAATACATCTATTTATATTAAGTGGAGGTAGTGATGATAAAGATGAGATATTGCTGAGTATTTAAATACCTATTTTTTTCACTATTAACTTGAAACAGGACTACCAGTCTAATTTATGATGAGGTGGAAAAATATGGCGGTACACAGCTGAGAAAGATGAGGGCTAATTAAAAAATGTAATTTATTTGGCTCATGGCAGCATATAAAAAAGCATAGAGGATTGGCAAGTTACACCTCTAAGACGTTTCACGCCATTCTGTGCTTTATCACGAATGGCGTGGAAGCACGCAAGTTCTGTTTGACGTGACAATTCAGGTTGTGAATACCACTAAAGGTTTTCAATGTTACCGGGGGACATGTATGGATATTCTGATTGAACTATTATGATAATTACTCCAAGGTTTTGGTGTCTGTCCTCTTCCCATTTTGGGGAAACAAAATAGTTGCAAAACCACAGGCCAATAAGAAGCTTTAACAGTTGACGTGATGTGGCTTCCTACTTGATGACCACATGCACCATTTAAAAAAAAAAAAAAAAAAAAAATTAAGTGCAGCAAAAACTGAAGTGTCGGTGCCAGGGGTTCCCGGAGCTTAAAATAGTGTCTGCTCTGGGATACAAATCTAATCATCTTCCCCCCCCCCCCCCCCTCAGATTGCTGCTTTAAATATAAGTGGAATCTTAATTGTGTGTGTATTGTGTTTTTGTTTGTTTTATAATACCTTTTTTTTGTCCCCGATTTTTTTCAGAATGCAGACTACACAACTGGACAAGTTTTCGACTTATCTGAGAAACTAGAACAGTCGGAAGCACAGCTTGGCCGTGGGAGTTTTATGTTGGGATTAGAGACCCACGACAGAAAGTCTGAAGACAAATTGGCCAAAGCAACAAGAGACAGGTACTACATTAATAGTGTGGTTTACGCTTGCTTTTAATACTACGTCAAGCTAGGTTGTGGTGGATAGATGTGATTGGAGTTTGCACGCATCGGTCATCTTTGCAGATGCCTACAATTCATTCCTGCAATGCAGCTCCATGCTGCAGACTAATCATTAAATTCCATGTCGATTCAGCTACAGTATAGCAAGGAAGATTTGCAATAATCTTGTTTCCAGAGTTTCAGAAAGCTCACTTCAGTAGCCCTTTGTTTGCACTTAGGTTTTACCATTGGATTAGTCTTGGGTGTCCTCTGACTCCCAGACCCTCTTAGCAACATGCATTGGCAGCCCTCAAGTATGCTGCCATTCTCTGTTTAGTTAGATGAAATAAAAGGTAGTGGAAATGCAAAGATTTGGTTACATTGGGAACATTACAATTCACAGAAAATTTTAAAATACCAATTTGTTTTGTGCAAGGTTTTTTTCCTCAATCATTGACCCCAAACACATTAAACATCACTAGCATGAATTCACTTTGGTCCTACTGTTCAACTCCAGCTAATATGCAACGCATAACCTTTTCTTATTTTTCCTGCCAGTTGAGATTGTACTGAAATGCCCTAAGAACGCTGCACTGTATAATTGCAATGATTTAAACTAGGTTGCAAGGAATAGTTTGAACACTTGTTTACATTAACCTTTGCTTGAAACCGAAAGAAACATCTGTATTTGCCTGCGAAAAATGTCATTGGGAAGTAAAGGACATTTTAAAATAGAAAAATGTTTGACCTATGTGGGCCTGTGCTTTTAAAACATAGGCTATTCTTTGTGTGTGTGTGTGTGTGTGTGTGTGTGTGTGTGTTATATATCTATCTTTCTTTATGTAGCGCCATCCAGGTACATGGCGCTTCACAGTCGTAATACATGTCACATAATAATATAACACAATGGGAATAAACTCTTCAGACATTAAACTAACATTAGGAAAAGATGGCCCTGTCCCAAAGAGCTTACAATCTAAGTGGTAAGTGGGGAGAACTTACAGACACAGTAGGAGCGTGTTCTGGTAAGTGCGTCTGCAAAAGGCCATGGTCCGTGCATATATGAGGTGTACAGTATCAGCCAGTGGAGCTACCCATATGCTTTGCTAAAGAGGTGTGTTTTTAAGATGGGTATTAAGGGTGGAGAGAGAGAGAGAGATGGTGACAGTCGGATATTGAAGGGAAGGACATTCCAGAGATGTGGGGCAAGGAGAAAGGGCTTTAGATGCAAAAAGGGTAGACGCGAGACATCCATGAGTCGGCCAGGTGTATAGCAAGAAATTAGGGCTGAGATGTAAGATGGGGCAGTGGAATGTATAGCCATAGTAGTGAGGAATTTTGTAAGTAATACCACACATAAATAAGTTATGGTGGGTAAAAGTGACACACCCTCCACTATACAGCAAATAAAAAGCACTTGTGAGCAGATTTGCATGTCTTAGGCCTCGGACATGGTCAGCGCTTATGCGCTGACCCGTGCTGCTGCTCGGCACTGAGCCCCTGCAGCCGCAATGAGAGCGGCTTTAGCAGGGGCTCGCGCACACGTCCGCACGTTTGGGGAAGCGTGTCTCACACAGTTTTCAAATTTGGCGCTCGCCGGAGCGCAGGGCCGGTCACGTGAGCGGTTCGCCCAATGAGGGCGAACCAGCTCCGTGACGTCACTGGCCCGCCCCCAGACCCGCCCACGGACGGCGCGCGGTCTAAGGCCAGGGAAAGCACCGCTTTCCCTGAGCCTCAGCGCGCCTCCACTGTTTTGGGCACTATGTCCCAGGCCTTAGACAGGTCTGCAACCTTGCTTTTCATCATTATCTCTTGGCATACAATGCTTCCATTGCAGCTAGGGGTTCTGGGAAATTACATGCAAATGAGCACTGTTGCCTTTCGCTTGAAATTCATTTTAACATGGAGCCCTATAAGTTTATTCCTGCCGCATTAACACTGCTTTTCAGCACAGCCTGGGTTAAAGAAGTGCATAGCCAGTAAACCTACTCATAGACAGCTGTTTCAACCTTTTGGGTCTAATCAGTGTTAGAATGGTTATACTGGCTTTGCAATTTGAAGCTGTGATAGGTTTCAAGCACACATTAAATAATTAATATGGGATTTAATAGGGAACCAGGAGAGAGATTTCAGCAGGAGAGACCCTGAGACAGATTTAGGAGAAAGTAGTGCAATTCTTTTTGCAGCAGGGTTACAAGAATCTGCTCTGGTGTTTGTCAGCTGCGTTCTGAAACTCTTATTCCAAGTTACAGCTGATGTAGTCTCCGATAAAACCTGCAAACTTCTGATGTTTAGCTGTGACCTGTTCTAATCCATTTTTTATTTTTTTATTTTTTACAGCTGCAAGACCACCATTGAGGCCATCCATGGATTGATGTCACAAGTGATTAAAGATAAACTGTTTAATCAGATAAATACCTTCTAAATGCATACCACTTTGTAATAATACCCTGTTGTCTTGCTTGTCATCAAATGTGTATCTCGTTTCTTTAGGTGGCTTCTTTTCTGCAGAAGTCAGAAAATGTCATCAAGACAGCACTAATATCCCTAGTTTAAAAGAAAGCATATGACAACTATTGCAACTGTATAGCAATAATTAAGAATTGCAAACTTCTTTGCTTTCTGCCTGTGTCAGGGTGAATAAAATAACACGTTAAACTATATAATGTGTTATCTTCTCATTGTAATACTTATAATATATTTCTACCATACATTTGGTTGAGTTGCTAATAGCCTATATGTTTTAGATTGTAGATGTCCAAAATTACATTGCGTAGAACAGGTTGCAGACAAATGGCTTAGAAGGGGACAAGAAAAATGGATGAAAATATAAATCTGTGCCAATCCCAGGTGGGTAAACTGAGTCACGGGGAGATGGTTGCTCAAGATAACACAGAGTGAATCTTGGAGGCTGAGGTTAAACATACAATCCCAGAGTATTAATGCGTAACACTTAAACTCTTTCGTCTGAAATTATTCTTAGTCATGTTTCAATGCAGTTTTCCTTTCTGTACCATGAGAGAGAAAAATGCACAACAGATGGTTTTTTTTGTAATCGTTTGCGAATGGCAAAATAAGCTTCATATAGAAGCATAATTATCTCATACTAAGATGCCAAGGAATTTGTGAGAGCGCACAATTTCAGGGAATAGGTGAAGCCTCTTCAACCTGACAATATCTATCCACAAGCTGGAGGTGAGCCGCCTTTTTCCTCTGAATCGTCATAGTTGATAAAGTTGAACCAGATATTTTACTTGTTTCTTAAATGGTTACTTCTGCCATTCATTTTCCCGCCTAGTTAAGTGCACTGGGCTGACATGGCGTGGAGTTTAAACTATATTCAAACAATGTCTAATAGCCCTGACATACACATTGAGATCCTCACACAGTGAAAGTTAATATGGTTGGTACTATTGACATTTTTTTGTGTTGAATACCAGGAAAGAGCTGGTGGAAAAAGCAAAGCAATCTGCTCATTCTGCTTTTTATTTTCTCACAAAAATAAATAGTGAATGGTTCTAGTAGTATAGTAGAAATGATGACCAGGTCCGTAGGATTTCAGTGAATATGATTTTCATATTCTAATATAGCAGGGCTTTTAACTGGCTGCATACGAGCCACATGCAAAGAGCTTTGATGGGGCCCTTGGACTCAGTTCCTGCTAATTTTATACTGGTTGTTAAATAAGACGGTGCTCAATCTACCCTAGAAAAACAAAAAAATGAAAGACAAAAGGTGGTAATGGAGAGCTCATAAGTCCTACCCTACTAATAAACTCTACATCAATTGTTTACAAATATATACCGTCCTTTAATATCAATAGTATTACCAAAACATACATAATATTGCAAGCTGTTAAGGGCAAAGCTTTATTTTGTACTATTACACTCTTTAGTCAGTGGTACAATGAAAATCAGAACTGGGACATGGCTATACCAGGCTACACTATAGTTAGGCCTGAGACCCGGTGCGGCGCGGGCGGCCACACGCGAGTTCCCCACCAGCAGGGGAATCCTGCGGAGCCGGTCCCGGTCCCCCCTGGCTGCACAGCTCACTACACGCTGTGGCGCGTCAGCCGCTACGGGATACAAGAGAATGGTGATCCCTAGTGTTGACGCGTTACGTGGTGTGGCTGTGAGCCAATGAGGAGAGGAGGCTTCGGGAGGAGGAGAGGCTTCGGGGAGCGGGGAGGAGTGTGGGGGGAAAGCAGCGTGAGTGCCTGTCTCTGTGTGTGTATGTGTGTGCCTGAGTGCGTGAGTGCCTGCCTCTGTCTGTGTGTGTGTGTGTGTGTGTGCGTGCGCGCGCCTGTGTGTGTGTGTGTGTATGAGTGCCAGCCCGAGCCCGTGGAGGGAGGGGAGAGTAGCGGGTCCCTCCGCTCAAGCCACGCCCCCCCTCCCGCTCAAACCTCCCGCTCCCTACAGACCGCATATCGCGGTCTGTGTATGTCAGCGCCCCGCCTGTCTGCAGTGCGGGAGCGCTGACGGAGGGACAGGGGCCTTAGCCTTAGAATTGTAGATGTATCTTTGGGGAGCGCAGATCTCACCATATGTGGAATAGAAAAATAATATACATAGTGTAATAAATTACAAAAATATTTGTGACTTCTAGGTTTCAGCAACATGGACTCACACTTTCTCAGCAAAGAGTCAGCAGTTTCCACACAGATGTGGCTTTGAATATCTTCTAAACTCAGGTGGGTGGGTAACAGTGGTCCAAGTGTGATGTTCCTCAATAGGACAGAGATGACACCTTAGTGCAACATTGTTTGTTCAATAAAGATATATATTATAACAAATGATATTACTCACATTTGTATAGTGTAGCATGGACACATACAAACTAGAGCTGAATGGCTTGTTTGGCTGCTCCGTTGCTCGGTCTGCCTGGCTGCCGGTGTGCGTCAATTCCGGATACGATCGATCCCAATTTCGGGGTGGCAAACGGGTCACAGTGAATTCCAGGAGGATGCCAGTGGAGCCTACTCGTTACGCTTGGCACAGCTTCTTCAGGAGTCCTCTTTGAACAAACAATGTTGCACTAAGGTGTCATCTCTGTCCTATTGAGGAACATCACGCTGAGACCACTGTTACCCACCTATCTGAGTTTAGAAGATATTCAAAGCCACATCTGTGTGGAAACTGCTGTCTCTTTGCTGGGAAAGTGTGAGTCCCCATTTTGCTGATACCTAGTAGTCGCAAATTATTTTTAGAATTTATTACACTATTTATATTATTTTTCTATTCCACATATGGTGAAATCTGCGCTCCCCAAAGCTACATCTACAATTCGACTAGAAGAGAATTTTGGACCTTTTCTTCATAGGGTTGGGCTGCGACTTTTCACTTTATTCACTGTATATTTACACATTTGCACGTTCACTTATATAAGTTAATTGGTGCACTGTAGACAACATTTCAGTGATTATATTACTTTGTATAAATTTTTTGGTATTTTATTTTATCACTTTTTTCACACTCTGTATAGGAGCGCCTAAAACCACTTTTTTTTTTTTTTTTTGCACTACACTATAGTAAGAAAGGACAGAGTAAGAAGGAACTGCCCGACTTGCGTTCTGCTCAAGGATGTCTTCTGTCTAGCTGTTTTGCATCTAAAGCCCTCTTCCGCCTAAAACCTTTCTCACTCACTGCCCCACACCTCTGGAATCCCCATCCCCTCAATATCTTCCGACTGCCACCCTTTCTATCCACCTTTAGGAGCTTTCTTAAAACACACTTTTTATTTTTTATTTTATTGGAACATTTCAATAGAACAACATTATCATTACTATTTTGACAGATTTTCCATAACACATTTCACATTTTGAGAATACACACACTTTGCTTAACAAACAGCCTGAAAATTTATTGTAGAAAATAGGGAGCGCAGAGTCATGTGGAAGACAAAAATATGCATATAGTACAATATTGTAATGGTAATAAAGTTTGTGGTAGATTTATTATATGGACGAGAGATCAAAGCCACTACTCACATGGCCCAGGATGGGTAAGCACCTCTAAAGGTATCTTTAAGAGGTGGTATCCATCCTCTCCCCTCTTGGTCACTGGTCGTGCTTGATTCCTTGTCAGTCTAGTAGGGGACGTCTACCCATAGGTTGGATCTGAATCAGGAACCCTTGGTAGGATATGTTCTCCCCCCCCCCATATGGAATCACCGTACACAGAGTGGTATGTAAACAAGATGTATTGACATAAAATATAGCACAGTAACTGTACTTGCATATTAAAAGAAAATCTGCAGCCAAATAATGGAGCGTGGTAGTGTAGCAGCCGTGTGGATAGCGTGTCACCTCGGATTCTTCTCCTGCGGTTTCCTGACGAAGCATTTCAGTTGTGAAACATGTTGAATATTATCGTGACCTTTTTGGAGCTAGTTAGCCGCCGAAGCTGTATCACCAGTAAGCTGAGGACACGGACGTAATACGAGACCCACGAGAGAAGGATCGGAGGCAACATGCTATCCACACGGCTGCTACACTACTACGCTCCATTATTCGGCCGCAGATGTTATTTTAATATGTAAGTATAGAGTTACTGTGCTGTATTATGTGAATACATCTTGTTTACATAACGAGAGTGTTATGTACAGTGATTCCATATGGGTGGAAGAACATATTCTACTAAGGGTTCCTGATCCAGATCCAACCTATGGGTAGATGTCCCCCACTAGACTGACAAGGAATCAAGCACTACCAGTGACCAAGAGAGGATACCCCCTCTTAAAGATACCTTTATAGGTGCTTACCCATCCTGGGCCACGTGAGTAGTGGCTTTGATCTCTCGTCCATATAATAAATACCACAAACTTTATTACCATTACAATATTGCACTATATGCATATTTTTGTCTTCCACATGACTCTGCGCTCCCTCTTTTCTACAATCAACTATCTATAAGAATCGAAGGAGGATCCTCATTGGTCGAGCAACTTCTCACTAATTATATATTTTTGCACTATATATTCACATTGCACTATTTTTCACTTTATATTCCTTTATATATCACAATTGTATTTACTTCAAGTAGCACAAAAGAGCGCCTCGGTTTCTCTTGCCTTACACTAGCCTGATTATTTACCCTAAACACATTTCTTAATGTAACTCATGATGCACTTGATCTTCTGTACATGGGCTTTTCCCTTTTTATCATGGTTGACAACATCGTGGTTTTATTGTCACAATTTTTTTTATTTTTTTATTCTTGAACTAACTTTAACATGACAATCCATCGCAGCGGTTTTAACCATTCTTTCTACCTGTTAAGCTGCCTGACTGGATTTCCCCCTCCCCCTAACTACAATGTCCATCCTTTTCTTTACTTATGCAGAAAGTGAATACTTAACTTTAATTTCAGTCTCAGTTGGGTATTCTATTTCGTGTGAGTAGCTGTCTGGTTAAACACCACGTTGTCTGCAAATAATTTTTCTATTGACTCCACACCTAATAGAGGTTTTCAACTCGTTTATGGGTGGAGGTGATGTCCCACTCTCCATGTCCACGGCTAACCTGGCAATCATCCACAAAGAAGGAAGAGACCCACTGCAATGTAGGAGCTATACCAGTAGGCCAATATCTCTCCTAAATTCGGACCTAAAAATGTATAGTAACATCCTTGCAAACAGGCTTAACCCAATATTACCAAGCTTGATCCATAGAGACCAGGTCGGATTTGTTTTGGGCAGACAAGCTTCGGATAACACTCGTAAAATAATAAATATCATCGACCACATGCATCTGGTGGGTACAAAAGCATTTCTATTGAGTCTAGATGCTGAAAAAGCATTCGATAGAATTAGATGGGACATTTTAGATCATACTATGATTAAATTCGAATTCAGAGGTCCCTTCCTGGAGGGGGTAAGAGCCCTCTATAAAAACCCAACGGCTTTTGTAAAACTCCTGGGCGGAGACTCAGTTCCCATAAAAATTAAGCATGGTACAAGACAAGGCTGGCCTCTGTCACCACTCCTTTTCGCACTGTCAATTGAACCCCTGGCGGCAACAATTAGACAAAACCAGGATATAAAAGGGGTCGTGATCAGAGACAGAGAACACAATCTCGTTGTTCGCGGATGACGTTATTCTGTCATTAGCCTCCCCCATGACGACCCTACCTAACCTTCAGTCTCAATTAGAAAATTTCGGCCGGATCTCAGGGTACAAAATTAACAGAGACAAATCAGAAGCCCTGAATCTATCCCTGCCCACACATGAAGTAAAACTTCTACAACTCAATTTCAGCTACAAGTGGAGCTCCACGAATATAAAATACTTGGGGGTCAGAATAGCCAACTCGTACTCAGCACTTTTCAAATGTAATTTCCCCTCTTCCTCCCCCCCCCATCCTATTTGCTGATATTAAAAAAATACCTCCAGAGATGGAACAAATATCATATTTCGTGGCTCGGTAGGGTGGCATCAGTTAAGATGAACATCCTTCCCAGACTACTGTATTTTTTCCAGACTCTCCCTGTCTGTGTCCCGCTGGCAGACCTCAAAAACATTCAAAATAGCATCTTCCAATTTATATGGAAAGACAAGAGGCCGCGAGTGGCTCGAATGGTAATGCTTGTCCCAAAGGAGTGTGGAGGCCTAGGTGTACCAGATATAATTAAGTATTACCGAGCAGCCCACCTAAAGCAAACGGTGGTATGGAATAATGACCCAGCGTCTTGCGGCTGGTTGGAAATTGAGGCCTTCTATGTCTCTCCCGTATCTCTTGGGGCGCTACTTTGGTCCCGAGGGGGCGGGAAGATATCGGACGGGACTGGCCTGGGAGCCATGAGATGCACGTGGAGGATTTTGACAAAAAAACAAAAACAGACATGGATTAACATAACATATTCCCCCTCCATACTCACCCCCATATTTGGGAACCCGGATTTCCCCCCTGAGTTGCGACCCCAGGGATTTCAAGCAATTCCGCGTGTCTGGTATAAAAACAGAATCAGACCTTCTGAATAAGGGGTCTCTGATCCCACTCTTGAAGTTGCAGGAAAGACACCACTCAGTAAAACTCCCCTTATACGGATTCTTTCAGATCAGACACTTCCTCCAAGCGATATCCCAAAAGTCTAAGTTTACAGGCCCCACGTCCTTTGAAAGGAAATGTGCGGTGGGGTCATACCAAAGGGGTCTGATCTCAGGGATCTACTCGGAGTTAGCACGTTCCATGATACCCGCCAACCATAACTATATGATGAAATGGGCTGAAGACCTCAATCTAGAAATAGAGCTGACTGGGAGGACATTTGGGAAGCTGCGGCCAAAACTTCTATTTGTACTACTATCAAAGAAAATATCTACAAAATTTTATTTCAATGGTACCTGTCCCAGAGGAGGCTGAGCCAGATCTTCCCTGACCAGCCTGATATGTGTTGGGAAGGATGCGGTCAGAGCGGAGATCTGGTGCATATACTGTGGACATGCCCTAAGATCCAGATATTCTGGAGCATGATCTGCTCCCTAATTGAGGAAATAAACGGTAAGGAGATCCGCCTAGATCAACTGGTGTTTCTTCTAGCAAAACCGGTGGAGTCAGTCTCTGCCCCTCTTAGAAAACGAATCTCACGTGCTCACCGCAGCTCGTTGCTCGCTCACAGCCAATTGGAAAAAAATTACACCCCCGTCCAAACAGATGGTGCTCCCATAGAACAAACGAGGTTAAACTAATGGAGTACTTATCGCTCTCTTGAACCAGAAACTGGACCAGTTCAACAGGGTCTGGGACCAGTGGTCCTTGTGACGGTAACTTTATGACAGGCTATAATAATACACCAAAAATACCTGGGTTGAACTGAACATGGCTGAGATATGATAAAATATAATTTATTCCTTGAAAAAGGTGAACACACAAGTTATACAAATAACAAACAAAATATAGACACTTCAGATGGAATGATGAAACAGTCAGAAATCTGGACTGGCAGTTCATACAGCAATCTTGAAAATCACCAAAACACGAAGAACACAGAGCATAGGCTGAGCCCCATTTTTATATCATCTCAAGCCCATCTCTTTAAACCTAGGCGCCGAGCTGGCTAGCAAAATCTATTTGAAGTAGATTCTTCCCCTGCAGTTGTGAACTAGGACACTTGCAAAACACTCAATTTCTTTGTTCCTGGCCCTGGTATAAACAATCAGGGCAGTTAACCTTTGATCAGAGGGCGTATGCTAAACCATCCGGCTGCCCTTCCTGACCTATTAGCATAGCAGATGAGGTCTGCATTTTCAGAGCAGATCCAAAATACCATATACACTTTAATATCTTCACATATTAATAAGTTCCGTTCTGGTGGGCTCAGTGGGTCGAAAATTGCAGTTATTAATGCCTACAGTGACTCTACATATTGGCCAAATTTCAACTCTGCGACCTCCAGAACCGGAGATACATAAATGCACTTTAACACATTTTTTAAAATACAGGATTCGTCCCTTTAAAAATGAATCTCTGCTTTTCACTCTTTCCCCATTGAAATCAACAGGGTCCGCCGCCATAGCATTGAATGGCGGGCTCCGCCGTTGCCGTCAATGGGGTTTCCCGCCATAGACTTTCAATGGGGAAACCGCCGCCATTGCAGTCTATGGGAAAAACCAAAAATCTTTACATTCATCCACACTCTGTCTGGTTGGTCGGAGAGGGCTGGGAATGGTCATGCATTAAAGCCGGAACCTTGGATACATGCCACCCAAATCCCATCCCTCTGGTCATTCCAGAACCGGAGATATGGACTTACATTTTTCACCATTTCACACTTAGCCATTTTTACGCCACGCGGTTTTTCCCCATTGGAATCAATGGCCGGCGCCGCCATAGACAATGCATGAGCGCACGCCGCCATTGGATTCAATGGGGCCTCCGCTCCGCCATTGAAGTCAATGGCGCGACCCTCCTCCGCTCGACCCCTTACGGGAGTCTCTCATTCCTGGACCCGGTGTGGGTCATGTGGGGGGGTTCCTAGGGGCTAGGGGCAAAAATAATTTTATTCCCTGGGGCCCTAGAACCTAAGATTCCCATGCCAATTGTTATTGAACTTGACTGAAGTGATTAAACTCTCTTCAAAGACATTGTATCCGCTTTTGCGGTCTGCGGTTTGGATGGCTGCCAACCTTTTCCTCGAGGCCGGCGTCGAGGAATCTCCACTGAAGTCAATGAGCCCATTGACTTACAATGGGAAACCGCCGCTCCTCCTCTCGGACGCCACCTGCTGGTCGTCGCTGGAAAACAGGTCCAAAACCGCTACTTCTGCCATTAGAATGCATGGAGTCTCAATGGCGACCTATGGAAGGCTGCAAAATGGAGCCTGAAAAGGCGGGAAAAGGGAACAAAGGGCTATAATCACTAAATTAAGATTAACCCCTTCCTTCCCGCATCAACCCTAGTGTATGTGTGAGTGCAAACACCAGGATGCGACAATACCTTTATACAGGGAATAAACAGTTGGATACTGAAGCAAGGTAAAAACACATTACTGGACTCCAGTCCAGTTAACCCCTTGCTTCCCAGGTGAGGGTAGGGGGTGGCCAAATGGGGTGTAACCCCTTTAATCCCGGGCCAAATCCCCTCTCCCTTGACAGTCCTACAATTAAAATAGTATAAAAACTAGGTCTAGAGGAGGCCTGATGGCCCTCTCACTTGATCTACCAGCTCACTGTGCCGCCCCTCCCCCCCTCCTCTCCCTGTCCCTCTCCTAGCTCCATCCTTATCCCCCCCCCCCATCCATTTCCTCTCCCTCTCTCTCCTCTCTCTCTTTCTTTGCCTGTTTTTTTCTATCTTCTCCAAGAAGTTCCTACATCGGTGTTCCATGTTCGATGAAGTTCTCCCTGTATAGGCCCTTAAGGATTTGTTGTTCTACTGTATGCACACTGTGTCGGGTAAACATGCCTCCCGAAAAAGATTTGGAACTTTTGTTGTAATCCTCCTGGAAAACCAATAAAAATATTTGTCATTAAAAAAAACACACCTCTTTAACGAAGCATTTGGGTAGCTCCGCTGGTTGATACAATGCATCTCGCATACACTGACCTTGATTCCTTGCAGACACACTTACTATAAAACCCTTCTACTGTAAGTTCTCTCCACATACCACTTGGATCAGGGGTGCGGAAGCTACGAGTTGCACCCTCCATGGGGCGGCGTGAGATTCTCTGCGGGGGCCCTGGGTTTACAGAGGCCCTGCGCGCTTCACAAAAGCATTCAAATTAAATGCTGGGGAAGCAGCGAAGGCCTCTGTAAATTTCACTTACCTTGGCTCAGATGGCTTCTGGAGATGCGTCGCCATGGCAATGTGGCGTCAAATGACGCCGCGGGGTCGTGATGTTGCTTTGCCATGGCAATGTGGCGTCATGACGCCAGAACACCGGAGCCAAGGTGAGGCGGGAGGGGACAGCTGGCAGTGGAAAAAGATTGCGCTCTCCCTGACTTAGATTGTAAGCTCTTCGGCGCAGGGACTCCTTTGCCTAATGTTACTTTTGTCTTAAGCGCTTATTCCCATTGTGTTATATTATGTCATGTGTATTACCATTATAAAGCGTGATGTACCTAGATCAGCGGGGCGCAAAACTTTTTTGGTGGGGCGCGGCTTACTTACCCGGCTTCCATGTCCACTCGTCCCCAAGACAACGTGGTGTCAAATGATGCCGCGGGGCCATGTGATGTGCACCTCCATTCCTCTTTTATCGACCAATAAAGATTATTTTTAAATGAGCTTTTTGACCCACTCTCCTTGCTGTGCGCCTTCATCTCTATGGATACACCTTAATAATTATGTTTGTTCAGTCTTCACAGGTGAAGGGACCACATTTGGGTAACAGGAATATAAATGTAAAGGAGGTAGACACAATTCCGTTTACATATCAGAAAGTTCTACTGGTACTTTCAAAACCGAATGTGAACATGTCAATTGGGCCAGATGGGATACATCCAATGATTAGTAAAAGCACTCAGGGGAAAGTTGACAACACTGTTAACAGAACTATTTAACCAGTCACTATTAACAGGTGCACTTCCAGATAACTAGAGAAGAGCAAGTGTAGTCCCGCTTCACAACTGGAAGTAGGGCAAAGGCAGGTAACTACAGGCCAGTGCAGCTGTCAGTAGTTGGGAAAATTGAAAACATTGCTGAAAGATAGACTTGTTGATTAAAGTCCAGGAATTGACAAGCTCACAGGCAGCATGAATTCACTGAGGGAGATCATGTCAAGCAAACAATTTGTATTTATTTTTTTGACTGGCTGACTGTAGAGATCCGGGTGAAGCAGTATATGTAGCCTACCTAGATTTTATTAAGGCTTTTGACACTGTATCACAGAAACGACTGATAAACAAGTTGCAATGCTCGGGATTGCGCTCTAACACGATTCAATGGATGCCATTGGTTGAAGGATAGGACAGTTGTGGTAAATGGAGAACATTCACAGGAGGTGATGGTGACCAGTGGAGTTCCAGTTGTTTTGTACTGGGACTGGTGATCTTTAATATCTTTATAAATGGTCTGGAGGGAACGTATCCCGTGTTGAAGATGATATGAAGCAATGCAGAAAGCCAGCGGGATTGCAAAGGGAGAGGTACAGATGTAGTAAGATTTACTGCCGTCACAGGCACCACAAGGTGCGGCGTGACAGCTGCATGAACACATTATTTTCTACACAGGTACGCGACCGTGCCGCGTTATGATACGGTAGCCGCAAGTATCTTGAATGTTACAGTACTGTACAGTTGGAACTTTTACATGTAAATCTTACTATATCTGTATTAGCAGCAGCAAGGGAGGGGTGGTGATGCACTTTATAGATCATTGGTGAGACCTCGCTGTGCTGCATTCTGGAGACCATATCTCCAGAGAGAGAGAATGTAAATAAACTGGAGATTGTGAAAAGAAGTGGTGACATGGTGCATGTGACAGCAGAAGACTTATCAGGAAAAATTAAAGGACCTTAATATGTACAGCTTGGAGAACAGAAGGGAGAGTGGGATATGATCAAAACTTTCACTAACAAAGGGTTTCAACAGAGTATAAGATGGAAACATATTTCAGAGAAAGAAGTTTTGGAACAAGAGGTCATGTTCTGATGCGGGAGGCTAAGGGAAAATGTGAGGAACTACTTCTTCCCATAAAGGGTGGTGGATACGTGGAATCCACTACCCAACTCCAGTCCTCAAGTGCCCCTAACATTCCAGGGTTTAAGAATATCCTCACATTGGCACAGGTGGCTCAATCACTTTAACTGAACCTCTTGTGCTCAAGCTGGAATTTCCTTAAAACCTGGACTATTAGGGGGACTGGAGTTGGGAAACGCTGCAGTAAGGGAATTCCAACATGTTTGGCATAGACATAAGATTATCCTAAAGATAAAAGAAAGCCAAGGATCAAATAGGGTCTAATGTTTTAGAGCAGATAGGACAATGGTCAGACTACGTGGTCCAAGTGGTTCTTCCATTAAATTATGTTTCTATAATGATAAAATAAAGACAAATCTAGCTAAAAATATATACTTGGGCAGTGTGTTGCGGTTCACCTTCGCAGTGATGAGGTTCATTCAGTTTACCTGACTGTAGAAGTGATTTATAGTATGTTCAGAGACTTCCAACCCCATACGAATATGAATAACTGTTCTTATGCTATAGCAAAGACTAGGTAATAGTTAACATTTTAATAAAGCAGTCAGCCCAGCATTACATAATAGAATAATATACTAGACTACTGCGAGTTCAAAAGCTTCCAAATAAACACAGCCTATGCGAAACAGATCAGGGCTATAAAAGTCATCTGTAAAACAATTCATTTCTTTTTTTATTAACAGATTGGCACATGAGTGATTACAGATGCAAGAATTATGCATGCTTACAGGAATTCATTGATAGCACTATAGTCTGCTTTGTATCTAGATTCAATGATGTAAGTGGAGCAGAAAACAATAGAGGCCAGAGCTGGCTGCTCTTCATTAAGTCACCACTACCAGGGGATGTACAAGCTGAAGGTTGGAATTTAAGGTGTTCGACTGCAGTGGTTCGTTTCAATATTTAACTCCCCCTCGTCTATTCCCTGCTCTATTCTGCCACGCTGCCATTCACTACTACACTACATTAGGCTGAGTCCCCAGTCTTCACTGTGGCACACGTGCCCGGCGGGGGGGCGGCACGTGCACAGCGCTGCACCGCGATAGGCGGTCTGAGGGGAGAGGGAAGGTTTGCGACGGGAGGGAGCATGGCTGTGGGTTTGCGGGGGCGTGGCCATGACGCCCCGCGGCTGGTTCGCCCTTATTGGCTGAACCGCCGGCGGGGGCGTGGCCACGCCTCCATCGCGGATGCTAATTTTAAATTCCCCTGCCTCCCTGAAAAGGTAGGGACTGGGACCGGCCGGACTGGGGGAGCGGGGCTTGATAGCACAGCGCACGCCGAGCCGTGCACTGTAGAAGTGACTGGGGCCGCCCCCTTAGTGTTGTACTTACTTTATTATCTCCCTTTAATGTATCTGGAAAGCAGCCAACAATCTTGAATTTATAAAGACATACAATACAATTTATACTGTGCTCAGTTTCTTAACCCAATGCTATTGCATGAAGAAGACTAGAAAATAGTAGGAACTAAGATATTTATTTAACTTCTGTTGATTTTGACGAACAAATGCCTTTATTTTTTGGGACTAGGAAAAGAAAACTTTGACTTGGAAGTGTGGAATAACTCTATTGGAGGCAAAGCCTTAAAAGCTTGCTATGAAATGACTACCACGTTTTGATTTGAATACCTGCACACTGCACTCAGCTGCTATTTACTGGTGTGTATTTTGAGCAAGTAAAAGTTATCAGTGACCCTCAATTTCTTTCTTAAATTTGGTCTAGCTCTTTTGAATCAGAAAAATAGTCATAGGCGCCTTTTTTTTCTTGTGTATTAGCGCATCCATGTTTGCTCCTATAATAAAAGTAGAACAACACATTAGTTTATTCTTCACTGGCTATTCTGTGTGCTGTCCTTTGGGGGGTTATCCATTAAACAGCCGGTTGGGGCAGTATTATCGCACGGAAAGTGCTATTGACTTCAATGGGAGTTTCCATGTGATCGGGCCCGATCTGTACTATTTCAGCTTTATGAATAACCCCCATTATTTCCTTCTTTGACAGAGTGACCCGCAGTGCTGTTCATGGCCCCTACGGCAGCGAACGGGTTTGTTTGTTTTTTCTGATCGTTTTCTGCAATGTCACACTAGATCCTCCAGGAACATCGGAGGTCAATTTTCCCTGTGTTTGTTTTGGGGAATGAAGCTTCTATGCTATGTTGCTAGTGCACCAGACTAAATACAAATCCACCAAATCATTATTTACTTTTCAAGGGAACTGAGCTCTGCTTAATATTTTATCCTCTTGTTTCAGAAAAAAAAGTATAAAAACAAAAATCAATCAATTTATGGTTAAGGATTCTGGATAAAAGTCAGTGAGTGGAAAAATAGTAAGAATGCACTTTTACAAAAGTTGTAAAGTGGGTTTATTTATCAAAACAGAATGAGGTGGGCTCAGACTTACTCCTATGACAAAATGTATCCTTCAATACCTCATGGAGTATGCTGCTATGGAAAGGGAATTGGCCATACATTTACAGATAACAAATAAAGAAACCCTGCGCTTCTCCCAATTTGGCTGGCAATTTATTCATGAACTTTAATATTTTGATCCTAAGTCTTTTAATAAAAAAGTCATTTAATTGCATCTTTTGATCGCATTTTTTTAAGCCTGCTGACCCTGTCAAGGTAACTCCATTTAAGCAGGTACCTACACCAAATACATAATATTTCTTATTGTCCTATGGACAAAACATCTTCACTATAACAAAAGAAGGTAACAGGCTGGGTCCGAACAACACGGGAACATGTGAATGTGCCTAAAGGATTTAATGAATGAAGCATGTATGCTATCCAAAATTCAGAGCAATTAAAACTGGCAAAAAAAATGACTCCTTTAATAAAAGACTTATGGGCCTCTTGACTAAACCTCGATAAATTCAGTGCATTGGCAAGCAATTTTGCATTGTTTTATCGCACTATAAAATGTGTCAAACCGTATTCACTGAGAAAAAAAAAAACCATTTCAAGTGTGGTCAAAAAATGCAAGATCGTATTACTTGTGTTTTTTCCCCCTAAGTCTTATTGCACTGAAACTGTTTGTTTAAACTGGAGCCTGGAAGAGCTGCACAGAGACGCTGCATCTCCATGCACGGTTCTCCTAGGCGATTGTGCAGTTTTAAGCCAATGAAGGGGTTATGGCAGAGTAGCTGGTTTATTGGGGGTAGAGAGGGTGGGTGGTTATGCCTACCAGAAAGTTTGTGGGATGAGTTAACTCCTTTATTACCATAGCAGTGGTAACCGCTATGGTAATGAAGGGGTTAACCCCTCCAGCTACCCACCCTGTAGGCCTAACCACCCACCCTGGGCCAAGTACCCCCTTCACCTACCCCCAATAAACATTAAAATACCTACCAATAAACAAACCACCCACCCCCTGTACCCCCAACACCCCCCCCCCCAATACATACAGTACAGTAATGGGCAAAATTACTATTATCCAGATATGGATAATAGTTTATTTGCCCATTAAACATAAAACCAGCCAGCATAAAGTAAATTAAAGTTATACTTACCCCTGCCAGTATGTTGGCTGTTCTCATCTTCCTCTCCGTCCTCCGTGGGCAGCAACATTACAATAATAAAAAAACTAATGGTCACTAACCCCTTAATCACCGTAGCGGTTAGTAACCACTGTACTAATTAAGGGGTTAACCTCCCTCCCCCCTGCTACCCACCCGGGAGGCCTAACTGCCCTTCCTGGGGCAACTACCCCCACCCTCCACCACTGCTACCCATTGATTGGCACAGTGTTAAACCATGCCCCCAATATGGGCATGGTTTGCCACACTAACAATTTATGGGCAAGCTAAAAAAACAGGCACAAAATAAAACACATTACATTCAAATAAAACAAGCATTTGACAATAAACCAATTGATTGGCACAGTGGTATACCATGCCCATATAATACGAGTATGGTTTGCCACTATGGAAGTCAATGGGCAACCTAAAAAAACAAGCACCAAAAATACAATACATAATTAAATAAAAACAAGCATTTGAGAAAAATTGCATTGCTTATCACTTTGCTTATCTCTACCTCGAAAGGGGCATAGATAAACACATTGGCAGTCAATGGGCATCCAAAAAAAATCCACAATTAAATAAAATACAATCAATCAATGTGTTTCTTACCTTTGATGTCTTCACCCCCGTCCTACGCGAGCACCAACTCTTAATCCACGACGCAATGCTCTTCAACAGCCGATGCGAAGAAGTCCATGATCATATCTTGATTGAAGAGACATCTCCCCAGTAAGTTCTTCATTCTTTTCTTCTTCATTATTTTCTTCTTTCCTTCTGTCTTCTGTCCTTGTAATCCAATGGGGCGGATGTTATCCCGTCGGCTTCTTGGCATCAAATGAGACGGGACAGGCCTTATTTAAGGCCAGTGATGTCACAGTTGAGTGTTAAATCGTGCACACCCAATCCGATTGGCTGGTGTACCATGTGACAGATTATATATATATTTTTCAAAGGCTGTGACGTCATCAAAAGGGAGGGAAGCCAGCCAATCAGGAAAGTTATGCTTCCCTTCCTTTAAGATGACGTCACCAAAAAAATGGCTGCTATAACATGTTACTCAAACCAATCGGATTGGGAGATGTACCATGTGAGACATCATATGGCACTCCCCCAATCTGATTGGTTGTAGTACCATGTGACAGCTTCCATTTTTTTTCCAAAGGATGTGACATCATCTTAAAGGAAGTGACGTCATATCCTTTAAAAAATATAGAAGCTGTGACATGGTACTACAGCCAATCAACTTGGGGGTTTAGCATGTGATGCCTCACATGGTACATCTCCCAATCTGATTAGTTGGAGTAACATGTGATGGAAGCCATTTTTATTGGTCCCATAGAGTGTAGAATCCTTTAGGACTACATCTCAACTATGAAAATGGTGACTTAACTGAACCAGGACAGATGGCATCTTGCAGAACTGAGAAGTCTAGAGAAACACTAGAAATGCTGAAATACTAGAAGTAGTTAGGTATGAAATCATAACCCTAATGAGTTTAATGTAGTTCAGCACAATACAATGAAGGTTTTGTACTCGCAAAAACACAGGGTTATGGACACTTTCATAAAGAAGTTAATGAGTTGAGATTCTGATTTGATGCATGGGACAAATGATTGATTGCCTTTTTTCCCCACGTAGGTATTTTTGTGGCAAGACTTGTCGAACAACTGATGCAGGGAAGTCCCTTGTTGAGTAGGCAGGGCTCATATTTACTTTAGATTAAAAGACAAGTAGCAGAAGCACTTTCTCTACTCAGAGAAATAGCGCTGTACCCCAGGGGTATGCTTTGATAATCTGCAGTACTTTGCATGAATACATTTGTGTTGAATCCAAGCTCTGTTTATACTACATATGAAATCATGAAAAAAAGGATACTTCACTTCTTATAATATGCTTAACTCCTTATCCACCTGAAGCCCTTTGCTGCTGGAGGGGTATTGCTTTGCATGCATTGTAGCAAAGAGATTCAGACCCACATTACTATTCAATAAGACATCCTCCACTGCTAGAAGACAAATTATGGGCCAATAGGTGTCTTCCAGCACCGGAAAGTGTCATGAAATAGCATTGCTTAGTCGATATGGGCCTGAGTGGGTTGACGTGGCCATTCATACAGTATAGACTGTGGGCAAAATTTATTGCAGAACGTGATGCTCAAATTCAAAATACCAATAGAGTAAGAACCATTTGATTCTTACCAAGGATCAAACATTATCTTTGTGTTCCTTCTGTATTGGGAATACTTTCACTATAAGGAGAAGAGGAATTTAGGGACCCGTTTATTTTCATACGGGAAACTTTTATGTTTCTTCTCCAAACATTGATACAACAAACTCAGAAGCTGATGGTGTCTCCTTTTAGCTTCAGTCCTAATTGCTCTAACTTGCATCATTTATTTATAACAACGTTTATATAGCACCCTTATCCAGTGCGCTGTGCATTAGTTAGTACAGACTGACACCGGGATTTGAATCAGACTCCCTTCAAATTCAGTGTCATTGTTTTCCAGTCAGTGTCTTTACTCACTGAGCCACTTCTTCCCCTATTATGAAGCTATATATATATAATAAAGCTTGAAGCTGTATAAAAGCTTTATAATATATATATATATATATATATATATATATATAAATGTAAATACAACTGTATGCTCATCTGCATGTCTTAGGCAGGTCTGCAACCCCGCCTTTCCCCATTATCACCCAGCATACAGCACTTCCACTGCATATGCTGTATATATATATTTTTTTTCCCACAAACCAGGCACAATACAATGCTGGTTTCATTGTGTTATGTAATTTGTGCAGCGGGCTCAGTTTTGTTATACATATCATTATATCATTGCATCTGGTTTGCAGCCTGTCATCTCAATTCTTAATACTGATTGGGTAAACCCCCTTAACATTAGACATTTGCAGCATACCTTTATTTCCTGGGATTGTTTTTTTGTGCAGTTGAGGTAATCCACAGAAATACCAAGCCTTATTTAATGAGAAGAATACATGGTTTAAAGGCCTATTTAAACTATGTTTCCTTAATTGTGTTTTTTGAATAATTCTGTTCCATATCATATCGTGTAGTTTTTGTTGCATTGTCATAATAAGAAATGATCTGACAACATTCCCTACATTTGTATTTACCCCATTGTAAATTAGACGTTATGAGAGGGTGACATACATCTTATTTTAAGAACAATCCCTTGTGTATGTAAACTTGCTTTAGTTTTCTATGCAGTTCATCTATCATTTCCTCTGAGAAATGTTGTGTTTACTTTAGATCAATTTACCTTAGGGCTTGTATATCACTAAGAAGGCATTCATTTTTTTAAAAATAGGAAATGGGATTTTATGTGCATACATTTTAAGGACACAAACTCTATAATAATTACATCCATCTGAGCTGTTGTTAGATGTTATATCCGTTTACACCACCTAGGTTAAATAATGTAATTTCTTTCATTTCCACTATACGGCAGTCCTCCTCGACATTGAAGGGTTAACTAATAAGAAAGTAAATAGTGAAATTAAAATTTTTTTTTGCTTATAACTGAACATTTCCAAGGTCAAAACAATGAAAATACCCTCATATTACATCATTAATACGATTTAGTCGTCACACACAGGTCCCTGTGCTACGGATTTCGATATGAAAGTAGACTTATATTAGACTGACTGCTTTGCCCGGAGTGATGAGAGCTACTGATTGTTCTTAGTCACATGTTTAACCCGGCAGGAAATATTTGCACCTTTAAGCAACTTGCCAATGTAAGACAAATGAAATCACCCTTGTTTATTTTCTTTACTCATTTCTGCCCGGTGACAAATGAATGTGTTATTATTTTCATTAGTTCCTGTAAAATTCAATCCTATCAGAAAGGATTTTCTTTCTCTTTTAGCCGCCTGCCAAAACATTATTTTACAAAAACGTACCAGTGATCCCCAATAAGATTGGGTGAAACATGTTGTTACCTTGTAGACATTAACACTTTTAAAATGATTTTAAAATACTTATATTTGTCTGTTCTTTTAGTTTTCTTTTATTCTCTGGGGTCTGCACCGTTAAGATGTACAGGGCAGACCTGTTTGTCTCAGCCAAGCCCTGGGTTTTCTCATTGTAAATTCATACCATTGATGAAAGAAAACTTGGATCTTACCATGTTATTATTATTCAACAGACACAATCACTTACTGTAGCATGACATCATTAAGTATATTAATCCTACACATGAGCAATGTTAATACCTGATGATATAGCACGCGGTGAGGATCGTTAATAGCAAAGTATGTTTTATTTGCCACATGTAGTACCAAAGTGTTGTAAAATCAATAGGACTGTCCGTATATATCACTCTGGCCCATGGTATAAACCAGAGGTCTCAAACTCAGTCGTCAAGGGCCACCAACAGGCTAGGTTTTATGGATATCCCTGCTTCAGCACAGGTGGCTCAATCAATGGCTCAGTCTTTGACTGAGCCACCTGTGCTGAAGGAAGCAGGGATATCCATAAAACCTGGCCTGTTGGTGGCCTTGAGGACGGAGTTTGAGACCCCTGGTAAACAAAGTGGTGGTGGTATAAACTGATTATATACAGTATCATCTGATGGTTAGGACGAAAAGACAGGGCGCTAGCTCAAAATGTACTCCGATGCAATTTAAAAGTGATAACAATACTACCTTACATTAGTCCCCCAAGTACACCACAAGGAAGGAGCTACTTGCGGCAATTCTAATTACTGCAGCTCAACCCAAAAGGATCTTTCCTGGATCCTTGGAAACATATGAAAACAAAAAATATGGGAGCACAGAGTTAGTTTGTGAGACACAAGATAGATGTCATAGATAATGCAAATATCGAGACAAAAATAGAGATGTTCATTGATAGATAAACTTGAAACAGTAGGAACAGTGATAGTGGTGGTAATATGGTAATACGTTGAGGCTAGTAATAATACTCACACGGCCATGTAAGTACACAAGTGATGTTTGGTTTCTTTACAGATGTTCTCTCCCAGTCTTAGTTCCTCTGGTTGTATGTTACCAGCTCAGGCATACATGCCACGTCTGTTATTTCTTGTTTACACCCGATTCCTCCAACCGACAGGAGTATCGAGGAGACAGTATTTTAAAAATAGAAATGTATTTAAACAAGAAATAACAGTGGACTTACATAGTTAACTTAATTTGTCGGCGACAGCACTCCCCGGGGTCTCTGCGGAACTGCTTGGCTCCTACTACCGCATCCGGTAAGGCTGCTGGAACGCAGGCTGGAATGCAGATCCTACAAGCAAGGGGTACAGTTGTATATTAGTACATTGGTTTGAAATTAAAAAGATACTTTGGTGCATACTTACAGATCAGGTGAATAGAAGTAAGAGGTAAGTCGGCATCTGGAACACGCTTCTACAGGGGGTTGTAAGGACCTTACGACTGCTGATGGGTTTTGGTTCTAGCTACCTATGGCTTAGTCAGATGCCGACAGCTGTCCTTTGGCGGAGAGAGGTGGCGCGATTGGGCCGCTGTAGCTCCATAGGGATTTAAAACAGAACTGAGGAATCATCCAGTGTTTGGGCAGCTGAGTCTCGGATACTGTGATATATTAGCAACAGCTGCCACACCCTATGAAACTTGGGGCAGGAGTCTCTCAAAAAACGCGTAATTCTCTCCATTTGGATAAACAGGACGGGACCGCGAGGCTGAGTTGGGGATGTTAGTGTACACCGACCTTCAGCCGCGAGAGCGTGTCCGGAGTGCAGAGTGATAGTCGTATAGCCGGGTTAGGGTTGGAGAAGTGAGAATAGTTGTGATACTCGCCGTGGTCAGGGGTTGGAGAAGTTGGATGGTCGAAGAGGGTAGCTGGGGTGCAAGGGTAGAGAAGGTAGAGATCTAGATGCAAGCCCCGGTAGGGAGAGGTCTGGGGTCCAGGTACAAGCTGAGGTCAAAACACAGAGATAAGTCAGGATCAAAAGGCACAAGGCAGCAGGATGCTTGGGGTAAGCACTACATTCAGCAACGAAGAATTATGCTCAGCCAATTTGCCACAGGGTTGGCTGACCATAAAAGGGCAGGTAGCCAATGAGCAGCCAGCAAGCAGCTGCCACAAATTAGCATCAACCGCCCACTCGGTATACAAGTGCCCAATAGTAGTCAGGAGGCGTAGCGTACCGCAGGTGCAGGTGATCCTGGGCTAGTGTAGAGTTTAGGGATTAACCCCTCATGTGATCTTCATAGCGTGGCGCCTGCGCTTGGTTTCCTGCACGCGTGGTGCGCCACCTGTGCCGTCACGGGACGTGACATGGGGGCGGGTCCTAAGCCAGAACCTGGAGGTATCCCCCTGCCTGGTAGTGCAGCGCCCGTGGGTAGCTTCCCTGGTCTGAGGCGTGTCGTCACGGGACCAGTCGCAGGGGCGGGACCTAATGCCGATCCTCACAATACCCCCCCCCCCTTCAGGAGCGACCTCTGGGCATCTCAGGGATGGTTTGAGGGGCTACTTCAAATGGAAGGCCCAGACAAGCCTGGGGGCATGTAATTGGTCCCTGGAGATCCAAGATCACTCTTTGGGCCCACAACCCCTCCAATGGACCAGATACTGGAGACTTCCCCTGGTTATCCTGGAATCCAGAGCTGTCTGTACTTCAAACTCTTGTTGTCCCTCTACTAGGAGGGGTTCAGGAGGCGAGACCGGGGCAGGAGACCGAGAGTCCTGTACAAATGGCTTAAGGAGAGAGGTGTGGAAGACAGATGGGATTCACATGGAAGCTGGCAACCGTAACCGATAGGCCACTGGATTGATTTTCTTAATGATGGTAAATGGGCCAATAAATCTAGGTGCCAATTTTGCTGTGGGTACCTTCAGACAAATGTTTTTGGTGGACAGCCATACCTTTTCCCCTGGATTGTATGCTGGAGTTTTCCATCGATGCCAATAAGCCTGTTTTTTCTACATGGAAACTGCTTTCTTGAGATTCTCTTGAATCTTTTCCCATGAGTTCTGTAGTTGCAGAACCCTTTTGTCAGCTGCTGGCACCCCGAATCTGGGTCCTGTAGTGGGAAGAACTGAAGGGTGAAACCTATAATTGATCAAAAACGGGGAGTCCATTGTTTACTCACTACATAAGTTGTTGTGTGAGAACTTGGCCCAAGGCAAAAGATCTGTCCAGTTGTCCTGGGTATCTGAAATAAAACATTGGATGAATTGTTCTAGTGATTGTTTAGTCCGTTCTCTCTGAACATTGGTCTGAGGATGATAAAGAGAAGTGGGGAGAGACCCCCAATTGTTGACAAAAGGCCCACCAAAATTTAGAGATAAATTGGGACCCCCGATCCGAGACAATAACTTGAGGTACCGCATGGAGACGAAAATTTTTCTTGTTGAATACCTGTGATAATTTGAGGGCATTAGGCAGTCCCTTAAGCGGAATAAAATGGGCTTGCTTGGAAAATCGGTCCACCACTACTAGGATGGTATTCATACCTTTGGATATAGGTAATTCCACAATGAAATCCGTGGAGAGGTGGGAGCATGGACGATCTGAAATTGGAAGAGGCTGGAGCAACCCTGTGGGTCTGTTACGGGGAGTCTTATTTTGAGCACATGTAGGGCACGCACTGACAAATTCCTTGATCTCCCTCCACATTCCTGGCCACCAAAAGGTCAGTTCCAGCAGGTCGATGGTTCTCCTAGTTCCTGGGTGTCCGGAGCTCTTGGACAAAATGCCCCATTCCAGTACCTTCCTACGATATGCAGGTGTGGTGAAAAGACGTCCTTCTGGGACTTCGAGACCCTCAGGAATATCAGACTGACCTTTAACGATGTTCTCCAAAGAATCAAAGGTATTAGCTGAGATTACCAAATATAATTTGGATACGCTTTTAAAGAAATTAGAATTCGTAAGTACCCATATCACAGAACCCAAGACTCACATCACATTTATTGTCTGCAACATATTGCACTATATTTTGTATGTCTTTTATTTTGCATATACCTGCGCTCCCCATTCACTTGGACTACTAATCATGTGGGATTGAGGAAATCCAATCTGCAAAGGGTTTGAGCTGCGAAGTATAATTTTTTATTCTTCTTTTTATCACAGAATTGTATTAATCATAATTATTCATTATCCATATTTTGGATTAATATTCACTTATATATATATGTTACGGAAATTTCTATTAGAGGAAAAATTTGATCTAAGCGCTTGTTTTGGTAACACTCCTTGTTCACATTAGCTGAGATTATGCATGATGGGGGAAGTATAGTCTCCTCTGTCTTCAGCCTTGTCTTCCACCAGGAATTGACGGGAGAGGGCGCCTGCCTTCACGTTCTTTGAGCCTGGTAGATACGAAATAATAAAATTAAACAGAGGGGAAAAAAGTGACCATCGTGCTTGTCGTGACCAACCGACGAGCGCCTTCAATGTATAGGAGATTTTTGTGATCCGTAAGTATGGTGACTGGATTTTCAGTGCCCTCGAGCAGATGCCTCCATTCCTCTAAAGCCATTTTGATGGCCAGGAGTTCCCGATTGCCTACATCATAGTTTTGTTCGGCAGAAGAACATTTCTTGGAGAAGAAAGCGCATGGGTGAAGTTTGGCCTGAGGTGTCTTCCTCTGGGACAATACTGCTCCGGTCCCGACGTCAGATGCGTCCACTTCAAGAGTGAAGGGTAAACCAGGGTCCGGGTGCACGAGGACAGAAGCTGCTACGAAGTCTGTTTTCAGTCTCTCTAATGCTTGCATAGCAGTAGGAGATCATAAGGTGGGATAAGCACCTTTCTGTGTCAAGGCCGTAATGGGCACTACTATGGACGAGAAGTTCTGTATGAATCTTCAGTAGTAGTTGGCGAAGCCTAGGAAGCGTTGTACAGCTTTCAGAGTCACGGGGCAAGGCCAATCCAGGACCGCTTTCACCTTGGCTGGATCTATGGCAAGGCCAGTATCAGAGATGAAATAACCTAAAAAAGCTGTCGTGGTCTGATGGAACCGACACGTCTCTAACTTAGCGAATAGATGATTCTCCCGCATACGTAGAAGTACTGTTCCTGTTTAACATGACCAGAATGTTCCTGTACGGACTTGGAGAAGATTAGGATATCATCCAGGTAGACAATGATGTATTTGTCAAGGAGATCCCTGAGCATTTTGTTAACAAAGTCCTGGAATACTGCTGGAGCATTACAAAGTCCGAATGGCATTCATAATGTCTGTCCCGGGTGTTGAAGGCTGTCTTCCACTCGTCCCCCTGACGGATTCTTAGTAGATTGTAAGCTCCTCGTAAGTCCAACTTAGAGAAGATTGTAGACCCTGGCAGTCTGTCAAAGAGTTTGGAAATTAACAGTTAGGGGTACTGGTTCTTTATTGTGATCTTGTCCCCGATAATCAATGCAGGGTCTGAGGGATCCATCCTTTTTCTTTACAAAGAAAAAACCCGCTCCTGCGGGAGACGAGGACTTCAGGAGAAATCCCATTTGTAGGTTCTCTTGAATGTATTCCTTCATGGCCTTGGTCTCTGGAGGGAATAACGGGTAGGAACATCCTTGCGGGGTAACCGACGAGCCGGGCAGTAGATCGATGGGACAGTCGAATGATTGGTCAGGTGTTAGTTTCTCAGATTGTGCCTTGTTAAATACATCCTGAAAGTCAGAGTAGATTTCAGGTAATTGTATGTTTACTTGTTCGGGTACTGAAACCCTGCATAATATTTTGGAAGAAACAGAGCAGTTCTGCAAGCAATGAGAACTCCATTGGAAGGGCTTCGATCCAGTCCAGTCTATCCGAGGGTTATGCACTTGGAGCCATGGGAGTCCAAGGATGATGTCGACCATCCAAGGGTTTAAGCTCACCCCTCCCGACTTTCCAAGTGAGCAGGTCTTGACTCTAGAATACTTTGGTATACAGAGGAGTTTATGGTCGACTCAATGTCTGCAAGGTTCCCAGGTTATGTGGCTGCAAAACAAGCCCAAATGATCACCACCGTGCTTGACAGTTGGTAATAGGTGTTTTTGCTGATATGCTGTGTTTGGTTTTCGCCAAACGTGGCACTGTGCATTATGGCCAAACATCTCCACTTTGGTCTCGTCTATCCAAAGGACATTGTTCCAGAAGTCTTGTGGTTTGTTCAGATGCAACTTTGCAAACCTAAGCCATGTTCTTTTTAGAGAGAAGAGGCTTTCTCCTGGCAACCCTTCCAAACAAACCATACTTGTTCAGTCTTTTTCTAATTGTACTGTCATGAACTTTAACATTTAACATGATAACTGAGGCCTGTAGAGTCTGAGATGTACACTGGCGACACACTTTATTCGAGCTTGGCTAGTCCCACGAATTCGGGTATACCCGGGTGTATTGAGGTTTGTGACTGTTTTCTGCCCGAGTACATTGAGTTATTTTCCAAGCAGGGATTGAAGCATTTTATTCCCGCTGGCTGCAATACTGCACAGTATATATATATAAACTGCAGTACAATTCATGAATTTATGCCATCTGGTAGACACGCGAAGCATTGCAGCCTATTAAATCCTAATCATTATCATTTAACAGATCAGCCGCCCATCAGCCAGGCATGAACCCAGGCTGGGAAGGCAAATGCAACGGGGCTTGTCAGAGGTTAGGAGTGGCGCATTCCAGGTATCTGCCAGGTACATACCGGGTATTTACTCGAATAAAGTGTGTCGGTGCAGTAACTCTTGTTTTTTTTTTGCAATTTCTCTGAGCATTGCACGGTCTGACCTTGGGGTGAATTTGCTGGGACACCCACTCCTGGAAAGATTGATAACTGTCTTGAATGTTTTCCACTTTTGAATAATCTTTCTCACTGTAGAATGATGGACTTTAAATTGTTTGTAAATTGCCTTATAACCCTTCCCAGATTGATGGGCAGCAACAATTGCTTCTCTATGATCATTGCTGATGTCTTTCCTCCTTGGCATTGTGTTAACACACACCTGAATGCTCAAATTAGCAAAAATGGATAATGAAAAAAGGATTGCAATAGAAAGTAAGGTCAACCCTAAAAAGTTCTTTAAGTACCTTAATAACAAAAAAATGAGAAAAGAAAATATAGGACCCTTTCAGTGTGAGATGGGTAGGCAGATTATTGGACATAAGGAAAAAGCTGAGGTATTAAACAAATTCTTTGCCTCTGTGTTTACCAGGGAAGAATCAAGTTCAATAGTAGTGCCGCAGGAGGAAGCCACAACCTCCATATTAATGAACAATTGGTTAACTGAGGAAGAAGTTCATAAGCGACTTGAAAAAATTAAAGTAAATAAGGCACCTGGCCCCGATGGCATACATCCAAGAGTTCTCAAGGAGTTAAGCTCAGTAATAGCAAAACCATTATATTTAATATTCAAGGACTCCATTTCCACAGGCTCGGTACCACAAGATTGGCGTAAAGCAGATGTGGTGCCTATATTTAAAAAGGGAGCTAGATCACAACCGGGAAATTACAGACCTGTAAGCCTGACTTCATTAGTAGGGAAACTACTTGAAGGTTTAATACGGGATAATATTCAGGAATACCTAATGGAAAACAAAATTATTAGTAGTAGTCAGCATGGATTTATGAAGGATAGATCTTGCCAAACTAACCTTATTTGTTTCTTTGAGGAGGTAAGTAGGAATTTAGACCAGGGTAATGCAGTTGATGTGGTCTACTTAGATTTTGCAAAGGCTTTTGATACGGTTTCACACAAGAGGTTGGTGTACAAAATATAGAAAATTGGACTCCGTAATAATATAAGCACCTGGATTGAAAACTGGTTAAAGGACAGACAACAGAGGGTTGTCATAAATGGAACTTTTTCAGGTTGGGCTAAAGTCGTGAGTGGAGTACCTCAGGGATCGGTACTGGGACCCATGCTTTTTAACTTGTTTATTAATGACCTTGAGGTTGGGATCGAGAGCAAAGTCTCCATCTATGCTGATGATACTAAATTGTGTAAGGTAATAGAATCAGAGCAGGATGTAATTTCTCTTCAGAAGGACTTGGAGAGACTGGAAACGTGGGCAGGTAAATGGCAGATGAGGTTTAATACAGATAAATGTAAGGTTATGCATTTGGGATGCAAGAATAAAAAGGTGACTTACAAATTAAATGGAGATATATTGGGGGTATCCTTGATGAAGAAGGATTTAGGAGTGCTTGTAGACAGCAGGCTTAGCAATAGTGCCCAATGTCATGCAGTAGCTGCAAAGGCAAACAAGATGTTATCTTGCATCAAACGGGCAATGGATGGAAGGGAAGTAAACATAATTATGCCCCTTTACAAAGCATTAGTAAGATCACACCTTGAATATGGAGTACAATTTTGGGCACCAATCCTAAGAAACGACATTATGGAACTAGAGAGAGTGCAGAGAAGAGCCACCAAATTAATAAAGGGGATGGACATTCTAACTTATGAGGAGAGGCTAGCTAAATTAGATTTATTTACATTAGAAAAGAGGCGTCTAAGAGGGGATATGATAACTATATACAAATATATTCAGGGACAATACAAGTAGCTTTCAAAAGAACTATTCATCCCACTGGCAGTACAAAGGACTCGGGCCATCCCTTAAGGTTGGAGGAAAGGAAATTTCACCAGCAACAAAGGAAAGGGTTCTTTACAGCAAGGGCAGTTAAAATGTGGAATTCATTACCCATGGAGACTGTGATGGCAGATACAATAGATTTGTTCAAAAAAAGGTTAGACATCTTTTTAGATGGGAAAGGTATACAGGGATATACCAAATAAGTATACATGGGAAGGATGTTGATCCAGGGATTAATCCGATTGCCAATTCTTGGAGTCAGGAAGGAATTAATTTGTCCCCTTAATGGGGTTTTTTGTTTGCCTTCCTCTGGATCAATAAGTAAGTATAGATATAGGATAAAGTATCTGTTGTCTAAATTTAGCATAGGTTGAACTTGATGGACCTACGTATTTTTTCAACCTCATCTACTACTGTATGTAACTATGTAATGTGTTGTTGTTCATCTGAGGTTGTATTTACTTAATTTTTAGGCCTGCTAAGGAACAGATTGTTGTTATTATGTCCTGATATGTAAAACCATGGAATTCAGAGGGTGTACTTTCTTTTTCACATGACTATATATATTATCTAGTAATTTTTGGGGTTCCTTAGAGCTTGCTGGGTATCTGTGTGTTTATTAACTTTGTCCAGCTGGTCTCAGCTATTTTGGAGGTCAGTGGCCCCTCCCTCCTAGGGTTTAAGCTCACCCCTCCCCACTTTCCAAGTGAGCAGGTCTTGCATGCAGCTGGTTGTGACAGAGACTTTTTGTTTTCTAATAGCATGTTTGGTATCAGCGACTAAAGGTTTTTGTTGTATTGGTGGGTATATCCTGGGCTCTTGCCATTATATAGTTTCTTGATCAATTTCTTCTGTGCTTATAGGCTTGTCTTGGTCTCTCTATTGTGAGAATCAAACTGAATATACTACCAGTACTTACAATGGTAGAATTGTTTTTAATTACACTTTAACTACATCTTATATACGCTATTACAAGGGTTTTTTTTTTCCTTCATTTTGTGAGGATCACCCCAGTACTCAAAAAATTGTTGTTTTTTTAATCTCTGGAGATGACTGTTACTATTACAGCATAAAGAAGTGATCATAGAGACATTGGGTCTGCCGACATCAGTCTGTCCCTTTGTCCAGGCACGTAGCACTTTTACACCATGAAGACTGCATATTAGCTTGATGTGCTCTTGTTGACTGGGTGTTTAGTGGAGTCTGTGTAAAAATAGCCGGGTTAAGTGCAGCTCAGCCGCTCAGGGATGCACTGCAGTCTGCTCTTTGCATAAAACACTTTAATGCTTATTACTGGTAGCGTGCTCACCATGGGACCTAGGGTGAGCCGATGGTAGGCTATCCCTGAGTCCAGACACGCAGTTTATCCAGTATATATATATTTACACTTCCAGAGACGATTGTTACTTTTGCAGCATAAGACGTGATCATAGAAACTTTGGGTCAGCCGATAGCAGTCTGTCCCTTTGTCCAGGACACGCAGTAGTACTATATCACCTAGACTGTTTATTGGCTGTATTAGCCATTATTGACCGTGTGTACAGCGGAGTCTATGTAAAAGAACAGGGCTGAGTGCGAATCAGCCACTGAGGGATTCACTGCAGTCCGCTCCTGTGTATATAATTCAAACGCTTATTCACTGGTAGCGTGATCACTATGGGACCTAGAGTGAGCCGATGATAGGCTATCCCTGAGACCAGACACGCAAACTATCCAGTATATACATTAACATCTCTCCAGAATGTTTTTGGGTAGAGGAGTATAATGAGGATAAAGCAATAGCACTTTATGGCTCATTGGTAAGACCTCACCTAGAGCAGGGGTGCGGCTGTTACAGAGGCCCAGCGCTTCCCCGAAGGCACGTTGCCATGGTAACGTGACGTCATATAACCCCACGTCATTTGATGCCGGAGCCGTGCAGAAGATGGGAGGGGGTGCGAGTCGAGGGGGGGTGGGAGGAGACAGAGGGGCGCATTAAGGAAAGTTTGAGCACCCCTAACCTAGAGTGTTGTGCTCAGTTCTGGAGACCATATCTGCATAAAATGTTGTGAAGTCTACACCATAAAACTTACTTGGAAGGACTTTAAAATGTATAGCTTGGAGCAGAGAAGGAAGAGCGGGGATACGATAGAAACTTTCAAATACATAAAGGGTTTCAACAAAAGAAGCATACAGTACAGTATTACAGAGAAAGAGAAGTGCTATAACAATAGGTCATGCTCTGAAGCGTCTCGTGGACCTAGGGGAAATGTGAGGAAGTACTTATGCACAGAAAGGGTAGTTGATTCATGGACTAGTCTGCCAACAGAGGTAGAAGAGGCCAATACATTAAGGAAATTGAAATATTCTTGGCATAAAAAGTCACATAAGGCTATCCTAAATATAAAACCAAACCAAGTATCTAATACGATCTGAGGTTTTAGAGAAGATAGGAAACTGGACAGACTAAGTGGGTTAAATGGTTCTCATTTTCTGTCAAATTCAATTTCCTTGGTACTCAATCATACAGTACATTTTTGTGTAATTTTTTTCTTCAAAGTATATAAGACCTATCTGTAATAATGCTCAAAATGAAACATGCACATAGGAAATAAAATATTTTCCAGTTAGAAAATAATAATAAAAATAAAAAAACAGGTTAAACACTTTTCCAGAACCTTGACCTACACATGACATGAGTTATTGTAATAAGGGAGAAGATGGTAGGATAATAATGTAAGATGTATGGTGAGAGGGAGGCATAATGTCATGTTTCTCAGCACAAAGTGTAGGCTTTTCACGATTCTGAGGAATGGAGGGCTTAAAAAAAATTATGCTACAGGTGATAAACCAACTGGGCAGTGGAATATAACTGAATTATACTGATTCGGAGTAGAGGGATTTATTTGTTTTAGGTGTGTAGTAGTTAATATAAAATGTTTGAGGAGTGGGAAGATTAAATAAATGTGTTTCAAGTGTGCATGACCTAATGTAATAATATCTTCTGAGAGAATATTGTCTGCAGAATGGATGGGTTATGTAATTTAAAAGTGAATGTCCTGTGTTTGGGGAGTAGCAAGTATATCCAACACGGAATGGAAAGATTAGTGTAACCCCTGTCACAAGTGAGCGGGCAAATGTCTGCGAGGAAGAGCAACAAAAAACCGTCAGCCAAAAAAACCCGTTAGAATCCTAATAACCCGCGCTGCTCGAGGCGGGAGCAGGCGTAGCAAAACTCGCGAGATCTCCATAACGGCAGTGTCTGAAACTAGCGTTCCGTCTCCATGGCAACACTTCTGGGCCGAGCGGAGGGAAGAGTAGAATCAAGTGGCGCGAGCCTCTCTGACTGTGAGTGATCCGTGCGCTGTTTATACTGTCCAGTAACGGCTCCAGCAAAGTGCACGCGCTCGGTATAGCAACGGTCCTTAGATCGGCTCATGTTAAAGAGTGAGTGACCGAGGGTTTGACAGCAGTAGGTGAGAGCTCGGCCTGTGCTGGGGGCGCACTGCTGGTGTATGCGCACAGAAACATTTCGTTAGGGCACCCGAGGTGTGAGGGGGAAAGTTTCAGCAAAGAACCATGGTACTGGGGGTCATACTAGGATGACCCTTTGAAACACGGTGGCAAAGGTTGTTGGTCACCACTTGCCCCCATAATATTAGTGCTTTACCTGATATAAATAGAATTGATTTTGATATGGTGACACTTTCTGTTCCTATTACATAAGTGAAATACACCTCATATCACATGATATATATTATAAAGCGCTAATGTTATGTATATCTATCTTGTACTGTTATTTTGTATGTATTATGTAAACCCCAGATAAGAGGTTAATCAGGGTCCACATCCTAAGTACCAGAGGGGTGAGATTGAGCTCAGAAAGGCCTGGACTGCCCGGCGCTGAGTGCATGTTCTGAATGTGTTACAATGAATAACATTTGCTTAAAAACATTCTAAGCCAGTTGAGATGCACATAAGTAGTATCAGTACTTTGTACACCTTTTAGTACTAACCAACTGTGACCACTTGGGTTACTATTATTACTCATGTATCTAGTGACCAGTGAAGGGTTTCTTTTGAGTAGATTGGCAGACCTGGTAAGGGACACCCTTTTCCAGTGACTTTTACTTGTTCATACAGATGGAGTCTTTCCTTATGTCCCAGCGTCTGCGGGCATGGGAAGCAGCACATTTTGGAAATCAGGGACTCTCCGCAGGACAGTCCATAGCAGGCTGTAATGGCCCATCTGATTAACACAGGGTGGGCCCCTGCATTTGAAAGGGACTCACTCTGTGTGAATCCTACTGGGCTGCACCTGTCTTTAGGAAACGCGCACTTAGGCCGAGCTCATGTTTGTAGCGCGGGCGATGTCCCAGCGATGTGTGCGCTAGCTGCAGGAGATTGGGGGGTGTGGCGAATGCATCACGGAACTGATTTGCCCTCATTGGCTGAACCAGCTTACGTGACGCTGACGTCACGTGACTGCAGCCCGAAATCTCAATTTGAGTTGTGGCGGCAAAATGTAGCAGCGTCAACGCGCGCAGCACCGCGGGCACTTGAGAAACTACCATAGGCAATCAGGTAAGAGTCCCGGAGCTTAATTACCATAGCGGCTAGCTGCTAAGGCAATGCAGGGGTTAAGCCAGAGTACCTGGTTTATTGGGGGTGAAGGGGGTAGTTGCCCCAGGGTGGGTGTTTAGGCCTAAAATAAAACGGTGCGATAGCATATTAGAGGCGCGCACGGAGAATGACGTATTCAGTCTCACTCTTAGTGTGCGTCTCGCAGCCCGGTAGGATTCACACTGCGCAAATCCCATTCAGATGCAGGGACCCCCGCTGTGTTAATCCTGATGGGCCATTAAGTCTCCGTACTTGCATGGCAATCGTGAGGGGGGAGGGGTGGAGTTCCCGTGCTGTTGCAGCAAGGAGGTCAGGCCAGAACTGCAGGTTCCATCTGTATCATCATACTGGCCAACATGTGACAGCTCAATTTATAGAGGTCAGGGATGGGAGATCTTTGTATCTTTGGGAAACAAGGTGCTAGTCTATTTATTAATATCAATGCAATGAACTATGTACAGTATATAGGCTAGCAGATATCAGATCAGGGGCTGTATAGACTTAACAAGTCTATCATTTTTGTGACAGGGATGTGTCTCTTGGGTTAAATGTAGGTAATGGTAATTGATGCCTTTAAAGTTCAAATGTGAATATTTAAAAATAATTTGTGAGAAACGTTTAATGTCTTTATGGTAGCCCAGTGTGTTGTGATAAGACTGTTAGAGAAACCATGTGTCTACATGCAAATTTGTAAATTCTTTGTTTTTTTGGGGGAACGTAATCACAATGCAGTCATAACCAAAACAGTTAAGAGTGGAGGCCTATTTGTCCACAGGACACAGATAATTTTTTTTACTTTAAGGCTAATTTAATGTGTTTGTACTAAATGCCAAGTGAACAGTTGATTGGGCGCAAATGTTCTTGCATTGATTGAGTAAAATCTAATGTGTGTGTACCCCTGGTAAGATTAGGGGCTATATTTCTATCCTCCTCCTGTGCATTAATCCCTGGTAAGGGCAGGTTTGCCAGGAGTTATCATGGGTTTCCCCCACTTCAAGCACTTGCCCTGATTGGACTCAGGATCAGGTGACTATCTTCACCAATCAAGAGACACAGGGGCGGTGCCTGCTGAAATCATAAAGAGCAGTGCACTTCCTATTTAGAGTTAGTCTAGTGATTAGTCTGAGAGTCTAAGTATTGAGTCCAAGAGAGTTAGTTAGCTAGGAGATGAGTAGAGCTGATAGTGAGTTATAGGTGGACAAAATACTTCTTACCCTGCTTAGGGGGTAAAGAAAGAGCTAGCCTCACTCTAAGTGCTCCTGAGGCCCAGAGTGGAGACAGGGACATCCTACAGGAGTACAGCTGGCTGCTGGTTCGTATGTGATACCTGATTGTATGCTGCAAAGAGAGAGAGAAATAAAGAGCTGCTGCTAACTATAGAAGACTTGTGTGGAGACTGGAATCTCTCAACCCTGGGAGGGGATTCTGTGGTAGGGATTCCACCCCGTATCCCTGGGGCTTACTACAGATGGAGGCGCTGCACCATTAGAAGAAGAACGAAGGCATCCACCCCAGAAACCTGTCCTGTTGTCCCCCATGTCATCGCGGGAGACTCAGGCCCTCCTGTTGCCAGCAGGTATGCTTAAAACCAGAGACAGAACATAAAACACAGACAGAGCTCAGTGCACATCCAGTGAAACTCTTACATGGTACAGTGCCTAAATATATATGTATAAATATCTATTAAATAAAATGGTCTTTTAGTTTAACATTTTTGGCCAAAATTGTTGTAATCCCCTGAGCCACTGCACGGCAGACAACATTTCCAGGGGTCCTTAATGTCACGGTAGCTTATGACAAGATATAATGAACACCAAATATCTGTGTTGAACTGTTCGAGGCTTAGATATAATAAAATATAATTTATTCCTTAAATAAGGTGAACACAGCAATATAGTACAATTAACAGGCAAGAAGATAACACTTACTTAGGGTTGGGGAATGGAGAAGTACCCAATAGCAATTCTCCATCAATCCAGTGACATTCCAGGTGGAATCAGAAGCACAACTCCAGCAATCCAGCACAACTAAAAACTGTAGGGTTGACACAGTTTATATACCTGTGCAACCCTATTCTTAACATTGAACACAGCCTATTGGTGAACAATTATCTGTATCCACTCTCTAATGTGGAGACCTAGACTAACAGACTAACCAATGCCCTCAGGTAACAATTAGACTGGCAGAGTTTTGTTGATTGATTAATACTTATTCCCTAGACATTGGGTAACAATCAAGGCAGTTAACTTTTTGATTGCCGTGCTTAGGCTACTCAGCCGTCTGCCCTTCATGACCTATTAGCCTAGCAAATGGCGTCTGCATTTTCAGAACAGATCCAAAATATAATACATATACACTTTAATATCTACACATATTAATAAGTTCCATTCTGGTGGGCTCAGGGGGTCGACCTTTGGCAGTTTTTAATGCCTACAGTGACTCCACATATTGGCCAAATATGAACTCTCTGCGACCTCCAGAACTGGAGATACAGAAATGCACTTTAAAACATTAAAATACATGCTTATAATGAAACATGGGAACAGGGGAACATACATTTTCAAGGTATAACAAAGTGCAAACCACATCCCTGGACCGCAGTCCAGTTAACCCCTTGTCTCTCTGGTGAGGTCAGGGGATGGCCATATGGGGTGCAACCCCTTTAATACCGGGCCACCCCCTTTCTCCCTCTACACCTCCCCTTCTTAATGGGTGACCTGTGGCCCACTGGCCCTAACGGGGAGTGGGGCACTGCTGGCACCCTTAACGAACTCAGTCTCAGAGGGATAGTCCTGACGTGAAAGTCCATCAGCATTGCTGTTTTCACTACCCTTTTTGTGCTGAATAGTAAACTCAAACTCTTGCAAGGCCAAGCTCCACCTTAGCAACTTGGCATTCTCCCCTGATGCCCTCTGCAGCCAACTCAAGGGGTTGTGGTCTGTGAGGACCGTGAAAGCCCTTCCATACACATAGGGCTGGAGTTTTTTGAGTGCCCACACAATGGCCAAGCACTCTTTCTCAATGGTGGCATAGGCCTCCTCTCTGGGAAGTAGTTTTCGGCTGAGGTACACCACAGGGTGCTCTCTACCATCGTCCCCCACTTGGATCAACACAGCCCGAATGCCATAGTCCGAGGCATCAGTCTGTATGAGGAAATGTTTGGTATTGTCTGGGGCAGCCAGTATGGGGGCCCCAGCAAGCGCAGATTTCAGTGCCTGGAAAGCAGTTTCACAGGCAGGAGTCCAGGTGATAAGCACAGGCAGTTGCTTCTTAGTCAAATCAGTCAGGGGTTTGGCCACGGCGCTGTACTGTGGGACAATCTTCCTATAGTACCCTGCGTGCCCAAAAATGCCATGACCTGTTTCTTGGTTTTTGGAACAGGCCACTGAACTATGGCTTCCACCTTGGCTGGCTCTGGTTTGAGGTGCCCTCCACCCACCCTGTGCCCTAAGTACAGGACCTCTGCCATCCCTACCATACACTTAGTGGGTTTCAAGGTAAGCCCAGCCTCCCTGATCCTATCTAGCACCGCTGCTACATGTCCTAAATGGGAGTCCCAGGAATTACTAAAGACAGCAATGTCATCTAAGTAAGCCCTGGCATAGCTCTGCATCCCTTCCAGTAACCTATTGACCAGGCGTTGGAAGGTAGCCGGGGCATTCTTCATCCCAAATGGCATCACTAAAAACTCATAGAGGCCACTTGGAGTGATGAATGCTGACTTCTCCCTCGCCTCCAGGGTCAGTGGGATTTGCCAATAGCCTTTGCTCAAATCCATAGTGGTCAGATACTTTGCCCCGCGAGTTCATCTAGTAACTCATCCATGCGGGGCATGGGATAGGCATCTGACACCGTCCCAGCGCTGAGCAAGCGGTAGTCCACACAAAACCGGGTGGTCTTGTCCTTCTTAGGAACTAGGACTACCGGGCTTGCCCAAGGACTCTGGGACGGAGTAATAACCCCTAGGGTCATTATCTCCTCTATCTCCCTCTCCATACTGGTCTTGACCTCTGCTGACACTCTATAAGCGTGCTTATGCAGAGGCTGCAGGTCCCCTGTGAGCACTGGGTGTTTTGTGAGATGTGTGGTCCCTGGCATGTCAGTGAAGAGGGCCCCATACTTAGCTAGCATGTCCCTGGCTTCTCCCTTCTGCCTAGCACTCAACTGTGCCCCTATCTCCACCTGCTCCACAGTGTTTCCCTGCCTGCTAGAAATCATAAGGGGTCCTACAAGATCCATCGCTACTTTCTGGAAGGGTTCCCCAATTATCGGTAGGGGTTTCAGGGGTGCTTTCACACGGTCGCCCGCCTTACCCACTCGCTGGCAGGCATCACAAGAGCGGCAGAAGTTGCCCACATCTCGAGATGCCCCCGGCCAGTAGTAACGCTGTAATAACCGGGCTCGCGTTCTGTTGACCCCCTGATGTCCCGCTAACGGAATAGAGTGAGCTACTCGTAACAGTTGCTGTCGGTACCCCTGGGGCACTACTAGCTGTCGCTTACCGGTCAATCCCTCCTCTATCCGTGGGTTCCCTTCTACTCTATACAGGAGTCCCTTATGCCATAGGCAGTGCTCAGTGCCTTCCCCTGCCTGAGATTCGGACGCCCGAAGTCTCACGCCGGCCAGGGTAGGGTCTGTCTTCACTGCCTCCCTAAACTGGGCTCCTAATTCTGGCTACCCCCCAGTCATGTCATTGTCCGGAGAATGGGAAGGGTGAGGGGAAACAGTAAGTCAGTCTGTGGTTGCAACTGATCCTGGCTTCTCCCAGGGCTCCTTTGCGCCCTCCGCTAACGTTGGTCCCAAAGGCTGGGGGACTGGCGCCGCCGCCATTGCCACTGTCTGGCTACGGGTAACCGCCGCCACTGCAGCGGGCTTGGGCACTCGGTCATAGGTGCAGGTCATCGGTCCCAGATCATTGCCAAGAAGAACATCGGCATCCAAACCGGGTAAAACCCCCACCTCCTGCACACCCTGGCCCTCCCCCCAATCCAAAAAGATTCTGGCCACTTGCAGGAAACGTGGCTCTCCGTCGGCCACAGTGATCTGTATCCCATGGCCTGGGATCAATTCCTCTGGCCGGACCATATCAGGTCGGACCAGGGTCACTGCAGCTCCTGAATCCATGAAGCCGACTGCTTGCCGGTCACCGACTGTGACCGGGGTGAGATGTCTGCTCCGGCCGTCCGTCTGCTGCAGGTCCGCGCTGAAATGTCCTCCACTCCTGGCTGTAGGCACCGACGAAACCGGGACAGGTGTGGCATGGGACGCCTCGCTGGGAGTTGGTTCCATGACCGGTCCGGAGTCTGTGGTGGAGACCACCCGCACGCGGGCTACCGGCTTCGCAGCTGGGGTGCGTTGCCCCTGATGGGGTCCGCCGGAACGCAGGGGTTCCGGGCAATCTGGTCTGATGTGACCAGGGCGGTTGCAGTTGTAGCACCGGCGCTCGTGCCGGAGCTCCCCCGCCTTCGGTGGACTGCTGCCCGCAGGCGGCCTCTGAGTCCATTGGGGGGTATTGGCATACTTTCTGGCCGGTGCCGCCGCCACCGCCGCCTTGGCTACTGTTTTGGCGGTCATCAGGGCTCGGCTGGCCACATAGTCATCTGCAAGCCTCGCCGCCTCCTGGTAAGTCTTGGGCTTCTTGTCGTACACCCAAGCCCTCACCGCCGGCGGGCACTGCTCCATGAGCTGCTCCTGAAAGATGAGGTCCAGCAGGCGTTGGTAAGTCCGTGCCTCATAGCCCTCCACCCAGCATATCCCGTATAAAGCCATGCGGGTCACGTAGGTAACATAGGACTCCTGGGGCTGCCTCTCCTCCTGCCGGAATTTACCCCGGTAGGCTTCAGGGGTAAAACCGTACTGAAACAATAACAGTTCTTTCAGGTGTTCGTAGTCATCAGCATACTCATCTGGAAGCGCCATCATTGTCTGCTTAGCCAAGCCGGACAGTAAGGGGTCCAAACGTGCAACCCTATGCTGGGGAAGCACTTTGTACCGCCGGCACTGCATTTCAAAGTTCTTTAAGAAACTGTCAATCTGGTCAGTGCCTTCCACGAACTTGGTGAGACTGTGCTGGTCCAGCTTGAGTTCATCTTGGCTGGGTTGGACAGGGGGGTAATAAGCGGGTCTGTTCACTGCCATAGTGATAAACTGCAGCCGCTCCTCTGGTGTCCCTCTGTCTCCCCATGCAGTAATTAGTGTCAACATTTCAGGGGTGAACGGACTGGTAGCCGAAGCAACCAGTACCCCTCCTGTTGCACTGCTCCCGGGAGGTGCACTCGTTCCCTCCCGAGATTCCGCCGCCCCGGCACTGAGTTCCTTCCCTGATCTCCGGGTGGCTGTAAAAGGGCAAGCTGAGCCGTATCCTGAGGCTCTGCAAGCCGGGCTTCATAGTCACCGATTGCGTCAACCATGTCTGCGACCTCCTGGTTCTCATAGGGCAGTCCATATTCATGGCACTTGTCCTTCAGCTGAGCTCGGGTCCACATGTTGGATGAGCCTTCAGCCTCGCTCATGGTTCAGTCGCAGCAGTAAGGTGGTTTTTCAACTTGTGTTAACTGTTGCACTACTGTGTGTTCAATATCTTTAGTCCCAGGAACTTGCAATTACCATCAAGTTCCTACTATGTTACAGTATCCCGCAGTATACTGTAACACAGGTCCAGTTCAATCCCACAGCTGCCACCAGTTAATTATAGAGCTTGTCACGGTAGCTTATGACAAGATATAATGAACACCAAATATCTGTGTTGAACTGTTCGAGGCTTAGATATAATAAAATATAATTTATTCCTTAAATAAGGTGAACACAGCAATATAGTACAATTAACAGGCAAGAAGATAACACTTACTTAGGGTTGGGGAATGGAGAAGTACCCAATAGCAATTCTCCATCAATCCAGTGACATTCCAGGTGGAATCAGAAGCACAACTCCAGCAATCCAGCACAACTAAAAACTGTAGGGTTGACACAGTTTATATACCTGTGCAACCCTATTCTTAACATTGAACACAGCCTATTGATGAACAATTATCTGTATCCACTCTCTAATGTGGAGACCCAGACTAACAGACTAACCCATGCCCTTAGGTAACAATTAGACTGGCAGAGTTTTGTTGATTGATTAATACTTAATCCCTAGACATTGGTAACAATCAAGGCAGTTAACTTTTTGATTGCCGTGCTTAGGCTACTCAGCCGTCTGCCCTTCATGACCTATTAGCCTAGCAAATGGCGTCTGCATTTTCAGAACAGATCCAAAATATAATACATATACACTTTAATATCTACACATATTAATAAGTTCCATTCTGGTGGGCTCAGGGGGTTGACCTTTGCCAGTTTTTAATGCCGACAGTGACTCCACATATTGGCCAAATATGAACTCTCTGCGATTTCCAGAACTGGAGATACAGAAATGCACTTTAAAACATTAAAATACATGCTTATAATGAAACATGGGAACAGGGGAACATACATTTTCATGGTATAACAAAGTGCAAACCACATCCCTGGACCGCAGTCCAGTTAACCCCTTGTCTCTCTGGTGAGGTCAGGGGATGGCCATATGGGGTGCAACCCCTTCAATACCGGGCCACCCCCTTTCTCCCTCTACACCTAACACTAATATAAATTTTTAATGACCTGTGCAATTCTAGGAAGAATGATTTATAATAAATCTGTCAATATTAGTTGCAAAGTTCTAAGTCTGATTGAAGCTTTTAATAACCTGTACATTACCAGGAAAAGCACTCTGTATTAGAGTTGTCACAACCATACTGCAAGCAAGCAAGTTCCCCTGGGAGTGGGAGATGCTATGGAGTGAGCTTTTAACCATTTAAATGTGGGAGGGGGTAAGCTTCAATTAGGTAGGAGCTTGCCACCCTCCAATCAGCTAAGACTAGCTGAACAGGAATTGTAAAACATACTGGACACCTAACAAGCTTCTATTGAACCCCCAAAATAACCACAACATATATATAAGCATATGAGTGTCACAGAGGAGTGCTACTGAGCATGGCAATATATATTTAAAACCAGAGACAGAACATAAAACACAGACAGAGCTCAGTGCACATCCAGTGAAACACATACATGGTACAGTGCCTAAATATATATGTATAAATATCTATTAAATAAAATGGTCTTTTAGTTTAACATTTTTGGCCAAAATTGTTGTAAGCCCCTGAGCCACTGGATGTGCACTGAGCTCTGTCTGTGTTTTATGTTCTGTCTCTGGTTTTAAATATATATTGCCATGCTCAGTAGCACTCCTCTGTGACACTCATATGCTTATATATATGTTGTGGTTATTTTGGGGGTTCAATAGGAGCTTGTGGTTATTTTGGGGGTTCAATAGGAGCTTGTTAGGTGTCCAGTATGTTTTACAATTCTTGTTCAGCTAGTCTTAGCTGATTGGAGGGTGGCAACCTCCTACCTAATTGAAGCTTACCCCCTCCCACATTTAAATGGTTAAAATCTCACTCCATTGGAGGGTGGCAACCTCCTACCTAATTGAAGCTTACCCCCTACCACATTTAAATGGTTAAAAGCTCACTCCATAGCATCTCCCACTCTCAGGGGAACTTGCTTGCTTGCAGTATGGTTGTGACAAATCTAATACAGAGTGCTTTTCCTGGTAATGTACAGGTTATTAAAAGCTTCAATCAGACTTAGAACTTTGCAACTAATATTGACAGATTTATTATAAATCATTCTTCCTGGCATTGCACAGGTTATTAAGAATTTATATTAGTGTTAGGGACCCCTGAAATTGTGGTCTGCCGTGCAGTGGCTCAGGGGCTTACAACAATTTTGGCCAAAAATGTTAAACTAAAAGACCATTTTATTTAATAGATATTTATACATATATATTTAGGCACTGTACCGTGTATGAGTTTCACTGGATGTGCACTGAGCTCTGTCTGTGTTTTATGTTCTGTCTCTGGTTTTAAATATATATTGCCATGCTCAGTAGCACTCCTCTGTGACACTCATATGCTTATATATATGTTTTGTTTATTTTAGCGGTTCAATAGGAGCTTGTTAGGTGTCCAGTATGTTTTGCCAGCAGGTATGCACCACACCGAGACATATAGCCAGACCTTGAGACACCCTAGGGTACCCGATCTGCGATTGGGTGGGGATAGAGGGGTTACATGTGTAATGACAAAGTAGGAAATTCTCCTAAAAGGGCTGGAACATCATATTTGAAATGTTGATTTGGTTATATTGTACTGTACTGCCTTTAAGAATGTGTATTGTTTATATGGCTGAAAAACTCAGCATCACTTAATGCATCCTTTTTTTGTCTGACACTTTACCAGGAAAATAATGAACAGCCCATCATAAAGACAAATACTGTAAAACCCCTTAGTTGCACTTTGAAGCAATTATGGTGCGTCTAACCGTGGATCTAATTGCGAAAAACAGCAATCAACTCAGAAATCGCAAAGATGAATCACTTTCTCAGCAATTGAAGCGAATAACTCATCTGAATTTCTCGAATAAAAATATTGATGACATCGTAAGTACTATTGTAATGGAATTACTAAGATATTATTCACACATTTTGCCAGAACATTTGCACATTAGAAATTAAAGGAAAACTCACTAGTTTGTGGATGCATATTTTTTTTTTTTGCCCTCAAGGATAGAAATATTTTAAAATTAACCAAAAGATATAAATGTATACAATTATATTATTACTAGTTTGAAATAAATATTGTACCAAACTAAAAGAAAAAAACAACCTCATTCCCAAATATATCCCTAAACGCCCCCTATGTTCTGCCCACGACATCTCCCTTTCCTCCTGCCTTATTACCGCCTCTCACTCCTGCCCATAAGGCTGATTCCCTGGTGGTTAGTGCGGCGCGCGCTACAGCGTGCGCACCGTACACCAGACACTCACCTCTATCAGGCGGGCCCTAGTGGTGTCTGTTGTCGTGACTCACGAAGCGTGGTGGCGCGTCAGCCAGCAGGGAAGACAAGAATGTTGTCTTCCCTTGTGGCGACGCGGTCACGTAGTGTGCGGGGAGCCAATAGCAGCGAAGGGGAGGGGAGCTACAAGCCGAAGCTCTAAAAACAGGAATATCAGTGCCAGAATACTGCCAACCCCCCGTTTTGGCCACACCACCCCACGCCTCCCATCGCTCCCTACAGAACGCAGATCGCGGCTTTAAGCTGTGCACGAGCTGCCAGGACGCCAGGCGCGCTTGCAGCAGCCAACACTGGGGCCGTAGCCTAAGACTTCTCCTGAGTTTCCCCCTTTCTATAGAATTCTCTCCCAGCTTTAAGACATTCCCTGAAAAGGTGAGTTACTTGCCATACCTCCAAAGTCCAACTCCCCTCCCTCCTCCAACCCCATAGGGACCAGCTGTGTGGCTGGACAAATCTCCACCCTATATAACATCTGCCTCCTACCCCACCCCCCCAAACCTTAATGGAATCAGCTGTCGGGCTGGGCCATATTCTAGGTGAAAAAAGAAAAGGTAGCGCTAACCACTACAGTCTTCTGTTTTAGGATGAATACATTAAGTGTAAACTAAGTATGTAATCACTAAAGTGAAGTGAGTGCCCTTCTAACAGTGCATGATATACGTTAAAAGTCCAAATGTGATCAATTGAAATGTCCTGTATGAACACAACACAGTCCAGATTATAATATACTTAAGTCCAGCTTCCAGAGTCCAAAGAGGGAGTTTCCGCATCCCTCCATAAGCAAGCGGAAGAAAGATGGGATGTCCTCTGGCGCGGGTGACCCTCACAGGCCACTGTAGTTTTCTTTTGTGCACCAAATCCAAGCCTGGTTCCAGCGTCTGTGCTCATCATCACACAGAGGGGATCACTGCTAATCAAACCACTTTCGGCTGTGCACGAGCTAGGATGGGAGAGACCGAGCAACGGAACCCTTGCCCTCAATTTCAAACCAGAGGGATGGACGTTACCTAGCAGCAGAATGTACAATACCGACGAGGACCCTGTGGACCGGGAGGAGGGGAGATCAAGGCTGTCAGATGCTAGAAAGCAAAATATTCAAATGCGCAATTGAACGAGCCGTTTGTCAGTGCAATAAATATTTTTACACTAGTCTGTTTTAATAAAACTTTATTATGCCATGGGATTTTTCTTCTATTTTTTGCGGATCGACCAGTACCTGGGGAATCTTAAGAAAATAAGTAGTTTGCCTAGGAAATCATCAACACAAGATTATTTGTCCAACCTTTGTCTGGGAAGCACAGGCGGATATCTCCAGGGACTTTGTTTGTCTGGCTAACCACCTGTAGCCAGGTCCCCTTTGGCTCCCGGTTCCCCGTTCCTCTTCCCCTTACCTTCACCAGTGAGAAGGCAGTTGCGGGGGCGAGCGCGTCTCTCGGTGGCGTCAGAGGCACTGCGCCGCCATCTTTGTTATGTCCGCGTGGGCGGGGAGGCTCGCGCATGCGCAGACGCGGCGGCCAATATAGTGAGCGCGAAGGGGCAGAGATGGCGCTCCGTAGCACAGGGACTCCCCAAGGTCGCGCAGAGGAGAGCATTGGCGGCCATTACAGGGTTGCACAGGCGCAGCAGACATGGCGCACGCGGCCCTAATGTTAAAGAGGGTCCTGGAGGAGCAAGGAGAGAGGAGGTGTGTGTTGCAGGGGGTCAGTGACCCACTGCATAGGCCAGAGATTCCCCTTAGGCACTAGTGCAGACCCTGAGTCACCACCAACTTGTGGTACTGCAGGGAACAGCCATAGATAGGGACAGCATACCCTTTACTATAGTAGCAGACAGGGACACAGTATTCTTCCTGCGCTGCTGTGCTGCCAGTGGTTTGGGATCAAGCTGCTGGAGTCAAGCCACTACTCCTCGTGAGAGATTACGCTGAATCGGCGGATCCTTTGTGAAGTACTGTTACCGGCTGCTGGAGCGGTCGGAAGGTAGTATATAAGTGCACCAACACCGGTACCTGCAGGGGCTGATCCCGCCTTGGGGAGGGTTCTTTGGGGACACTGAGGGTTAGGTGACCAAGGGACTGGTTCAGTACATTAGACACGGTGTGGGCGCACACGGTGGTGGGTAAAGGACATTATTCCAAGGTGGAGTGTGGAAAGGCCACTGATATCTAATTATTGCATTGCTATATATATATATATATATGCACTGTGGTTATACGGGTGATATGTGTATGTTCATGCTCTGCATTCAATTAATAGTAAAAGGTTACAACGTTGTGGATTATTATCATTATTCTTGTCCAGGGGAATCTTACTTATTGTGGATCCTGGGCAAGTGGAGGCGCTGCCAAGTACATATTGTTACCCCAGGCTCCCAGTTAGCGGAGGCCCAGATCTCGCTGAGCCAGCAGGTATATGCAGCATTAGTAGTCTCTCTATATCAGCAGGAAAGAGGGCTACACACCAAACATAACGTTTGATATAAGTATCTTATATACATTGAATTAGACACCCCAGTGATCCATGCTCAGTAATATAGTGTTGTTTTTTTCTGTTTTTTCTATCTTCCATACAATCAATGGACCATATTCTAACCTGAGATACACCTTATCCTACAATAAGCAGCCACCTTACCTTCTTGTTTTAACATTGTCCTTGATTCCCTCTAGATTGTAAGCTCTCACGAGCAGGGCCCTCATTACCTCTTTGTATCTGTCTGTGCATGTCCATCTGGATACGACCTTTTCTCAGTCATAATGCAACTAAAATCTTAATTCACTCACTGATCTTATCCCGCCTTGAATACTACAATGTTATAGCTGGCATTCTCAAATCCATCCAAAATGCAAATCCCTACACTGACTTCCCATATCTTCTAGAATCAAATTTTAAAACAGATAGCTCTGACATACAAAGCTCTCAATGACGCTGCCCCCTCCCCCCCCTTACATCTCAGCCCTCATTTCTAAATATATCCCTAAACATCCCCTATGTTTTGCACATGACATCCACCTTTCCTCCTGACTTATTTCCTCGTCTCACTCCCGCCTATAAGACTTCTCCTGTGCTGCCTCCTCTCTCCGGAATTCCCTACCACGTACCATCGGACTCTTCCTCAGCTATCGGACATTCAAAAACTCTGAAGATTCACCTTTTTAAGGAAGCCTATCTGGCACACCTCTACCATCAACCCACCAACGATATTGGGACCAGCTGTGCTACTGGACCAATTTCCAAGCTATCTAACATCCAAACCCTGAAATATTAATGGGATAGTAGAACCTGATGTATACTCCATCCCACAGTGAGCAACCATTTTACCATTTTGTTTCAACATTGTCCCTCATTCACCCTAGATTGTAAGCGCGCTCTCTCATTACCTTTTGTATCTGTTTGTCCTTATTTGTATGTAACTGTTTATGCAATTATCAAATCTTTGTACCTGCGCTGTGGAATATGTTGGCGCTTTACAAATAAACAATAATAATATACTGTACCTGATTACTGTTTCCTGATGCATTTAGTTAGGACTTAGAAGTGCTTTGGCTAAAATCTCACTCATGAGAATCCTAATTCTAAGGGCCGTATGCTTTCATTAAATTAATGGGGATTTTTGGCCGAAAATGACCCGAATGACCGCTTTGGACTACAGTATATAGAACTATCCCCTAAGACTAAGGGAAACTAGTCCTAAAAGGTCATGCTTCCTGTTAGCTTCTCCGTACTTTGAATGTTACTATATAGTACTTGATTGTGTATTGTGACCATTTAGATATAGAATTTTTCAAGAATGAGATGTGTGAGGGCAGATATATAATTGCTGTTCTTTAGCTCTTTTAGGTCGGTGTTCCCATGACACATCAACTTTCACTCTGCTTTCACAATAAATTACAGTGAAGCCTGAACATTTTTGGTTTTCAATAATAACATAGCACACTTTAACTGGTAATTGGCGTGTTCACCTTGGCTTGTTCACCTCTGTCAGTAGAGTTTTTCCTGTTATTTCTGGGAGTTTACAGAAGTCATTGGAATTTTTTTTTAGATTGTTTTAGGACACAGGCCTAATAACATTTAGGGTGACATTTAATCCTTCCATTGCTAGAGGGCCTACTAATTTATTGCTAAGCAAATACATTGATTATAGTTTCCCGGTTTAAAATGGAACCTTTGGGAGCAAAAGTATTTCTGTAGCAATATTCATAAAGTCTGTTTTTAGTGTGTGGTTTTTTTTTTGTGTGGTTTTTTTTTTAATCACAGAACACTACAATCTGTTGTCTAGTGCTAATTAAGAAAAACGGTGATAGTGCAAAGTGTTAAATACTAAGGGGATTATTACATTCCTTTGAAGGAAATATTTGTTTTATTGTAGTAGGTTCTTTCTTGGGCATGTTTAAGAACATCTATTTTGATAAGTACAGTGCTTTTCTTTAGTAGTAATGAGTTAAAGCTCTTTAGATAACTATTCCAGTGCTTCTTCTGGATCCTATACATACGGTGATCACTTTCTTTGGGCCAACATGAAAATGAAACATGAACTTTGTATGTGAGGTCTGGTCTATGTGATCTCAAAAGCTCATGTGCAACAACATCAGGGATGTAGCTATAGTCCACGCTCTTTGGGGGCCCGTACTCCCTGCCTTTTGGCAGAAGCAGGCGGGAGGAGATGATGATACGTGACGGCAGGGAGATGATGGTTGCAGCGGCGGGCCGCCAGCCTTGATCAGAAGAGCAGCCGGCAGAGAAGGTAGGAAGAGTTGTACTGAGGCAAGCAGGATAGCCGGGGAAGAGCGCACCCCGGTGGTCTGACCTGGAAGTCTTTCTTCCGGTATCTGCTGCCACAGCGAGCTCCTCACTTTGTGCTGTCTTGTTTGCCTCGGTACAACTCCTACCTCCTCTGCCGGCAGCTCTTCTGATCGTCTCTGGCGGCATGCTGCCATCCCATCATCTCATCGCCGCGTACCATCATCTCCCCGCCAAAGGTAGTCATGGGAGAGAGTGCTGGGGGGAGAAAGAGAGCTGAGGGAGAGAGCGGAGGGGGGAAGAGAGAGAGAGCTGAGGGGGGAGAGGGAGAACTGGTGTAGGAGAGAGAGATCGTGATGGTGAAGAGGAGGGGGAGAAATGATGAGGTGGAGAGAGCTGGTGATGGGGAGGAGGGGGAGAGAGAGAGCTGGGGAGGAGGAGTGGGAGAAATGATGAAGAGGAGGGATAAAAAAATTGCAGTTAGTATTAATGGGGCCCTGAAAAAACTTTTCCCCGGGGCCCATGCATTTCTAGCTACGCCACTGTATGACATTATGAAAATGGCTCTATTTACATGAATGTTGCTTCAAAATCGCCTTGATACATCACCACCTAGATTCTTTTGCAATTCGCGTTTAACAGAATAAGATGGAAATCTAAAAAAATGAAAACAATGAAAAGCTGGTGAAAAAAACAATGTTAAGATCAATATTGAGAGGTATCACATTCTACAAATAATACGTACCCGAGGTTGCCATGAAATTGAATACATTTAAAGTTAGTCCATGTTGTGCTTATCTATTTCTATCAGGTTATGTTAGGACTTAAATTTAGTTTTTTTGGGGAGGGAATTTTGAACTGTAAAGTATGTAATATATGGTGTTTTCTAAATAAAATAAAAAAACCTCAGATTAATGGCTAAACCAATATATTCCAAAGCACCGTTCAGGCAGTTTTCTGAGGAAAATCCCCATACACTTCAATGGCAATTTGTGTCAGAGAGCAGCCAGACTTGCAGCTTCGGTGTATTTAGAATTACCGCCTAAATTTTTTCTTCAACCACATTTGTAGATAGGTTGCAAAATAAAGCAATGTTTATTTTGCAAATAACTGGTCAAAAGGCTACACCCTGAAGAGCAAAGTACAAGTTATTGCTTTCTTTCTAGTGTGCCCTGAGAATTGTATGATAGTTTTGTGCGTTATATTTACTTGGTAAAACAGTATTTCATAAGTGGTCATTTGTATGTCAGGTACACAACAATCATATTTTGCTTTTGATACCTTTTAATATCAATATATACATTGCTGAATCTGTTGTAAAATTATTTTTAAAATATGCATTGACTCAATATAAAATATTGATACAGTAGATATATTTGACAAAGTTGTGTTTTCATAATTGTGTGATTTAATAATAATAATAATGATCTAATTCTAGATTAATGTAGTTACTTAAAAACAAATGATCTGCATGATCACATTATTTAAGGAATTCTGTTTTATCTTTCACAATGTTGACCTGAAAAGAAAATTTTAAGCAGACAATATCAATAGAAATTAGGTTAAAGACATCTATAAAATGAACCTTTTTATCTCGATGAATACTGTATCTTTTTCCCCACACCTCTGCAGCTCAGTGAGTCACAGAGAAGGCAGTGTAACCAGGCCTTGTGTCCAATCAGGGGCAAGGGGCTGGTTCCTGCTAGATCTGTACGTAAGAGGTTGTACTTCCTCAATTTAATCAGTTGCCTCAACCTTGAGAGAGGCTAGTCTACCCTTGTTCAGTTGGGCAGGGTTCTGCGTACTGTGTGCCCTCTCTTAGGGGAGTGGTGGGAGACTGTTCCCCTTACTCTATCAGTGAGTAAGGGAAGAGCTGGGACTGCTCCTGGTGGCCTGTGGCTGGGAGTGAAGGTCCAGGGACATCCTGAGGGTGAAGGCCCTAATCTCCAGTATCCTAAGGTTGCTGTGTATGCCGTGCAGTGTACAGTGAGAATCAAGTGTTCCAGTTGTTCATTATACCTCCTTGCCTGAGACTGAAATCTATGATGGGGGAGAGTGAAGAGTTCTCTTGCAGGGATTTCACCCCGCATCCCTGGGGTCTGCACGAGATGGAGGCGCTGTCATCGTGCGTATGATTCAGTTATGCCCCAGAAGCCTGTTCTGATATCCCCTACCATCATGTGGGAGACTCAGATCAACTGTAAGCCAGCAGGTATGCACCACACTACTCCATGTAACAGTATAGTTTTCCCAGTACTAGACCCTATCTGCGATTGGGGGGGGGGGGGGGAGAGGAGAGGAGGAGAACAGGGTTACATAAGAATAATGCTATTAAAACAGATATGATAAAAAAATAATGTTTCCAATTCTCTAAACTGGTTGCATACCAACTTAGTTTTAATATAAGTTTGCTTCAAATGGCCCCAAAAAAACATTTGAGCTAATGAATCTAAAATCTTATTCAAAATTTAGTGTGTCTTAACATGTATTCTTCCTTTATTCTTTATTTCTATTTTTTTATGCAATGTTATTGTTTTCCCTCTCACAATGTACTGCCCTACGGAATAGGTTGGCGCCATAAAAATAAAAGATGATAAAATAATAACAATCAGGTCATACTGAATAAGGCCTGTAATCCTCACAAGTGTTTTGGTGCATGATGTATTGTAGAAACACAGTTCAATTGTAATGACATCTACTGTCAACCTGTGTGGTAATACACAAATTACTTATCCTCTCCAAATCTTAACCTCCTAAAGGGCAATTCATTAGATAAATCAAATATCGTAACTAATCTTTTGCAAAAATACCAGCACACAGGTTTCTGCATTAGGCCTCGTCCATGGTGAAAAGGAGCGCGCTACCACTCATGTTGCTCGGGCTATTTCTGGCCAGCTAGTTGCACGGGGGGGAGGGCGTGCGTGCCTGTGACGTCACGTGAGCAGTTCACCCTCATTGGCTGAACCGCACACGTGACCGGCCCATCGCGCGACAAAGACTAACATTTTTTGTCTCTGCACGCATCGCGCCTACCCACGCTCACGCAGTGTGGATGCTCAGATCCAGGTACATTGTTTTGATCGCGCAGCTTGCGTGCAATCACCCTGGACGCGGCTTTAGTGCACCTGTTCAAAGTATAACTGTATTGCCATGTGGTATATAAACATTAAATGGATGCATTTAAAAGTGCAAAAATATTATTATTTCACAATATGTAACGTATATATTTCTTTTAATTCCAGGAAGACCTTTCCCTGTGCAGAAATCTCACCGTGTTATATCTTTATGACAACCGTATTAATCAAATCAGAAATCTGGGATTTGCATCAAATCTGACACATCTGTATCTGCAGAATAATTGTATTTCCTGCATTGAAAATTTAACTGCATTGAAAAGACTTGAGAAACTGTAAGTTGCAGTGTTATTTTATCAGTTTTTAACAATATTTTAAATTCTTACGAGAGTTTCTAGCATCCTGCTTCTCACCCATCTCTTTTAGCATCTTATCAGTGCACCTTATTGCTTCTTCCTTCAGCTTGCTTCTACTAATCCAAAAAATAGTACCGTCTTTTTTTACCCCGCATTCTATAGAAACAGACAAGTATATAACGAATTATAAATCAAAGTGGAAATGCCCTGGGTCAGAAAATATTAGAGCATTGGTGGGCCAAATGACATATCCATGGGTTCAGCCTTCAAGCTTTTTAACATGTTCTATTATGATTTTAAAGTTATTTCTCGGAGTTGTTTGGTCTTAAATGAGATATGTTCCTGAGTAGTACTCAGGGAATATGGTGATCCTAGGCAAATATCTTTTGACATACAAAAAGGTTTTGCACATGTTCTACTTTATATAGATCACAGACAGTATTTTAAACACATTATTCTTATATTTTTAGGTATTTAGGTGGTAATTACCTCACAGTTGTCGAGGGGCTAGAAGGGCTTGAAGAACTGAGAGAACTGCATATTGAAAGTCAGCGACTTCCACCTGGAGAGAAGCTACTGTTTGATCCAAGAACGCTTCATTGCCTTGGGGTAAGAAGTAGACACACTTGTGCATATTTTCTGTTAAACAAACATGGTGCTAGTGTGTGAGGCATCAATTTAGAGTGTTTTCTTCAAGTGATTTTTTCCTCCCGAATATGACTTTTTAAAAATTATAGATGGTGTTCTTCCGGTTGATAATTCACCAACATAGAAATTAATTAATACAATTAGTTTGTTGATAGCATCATTCCTTTTGCTTTGAATTATGTTTCATGTATACTTTTAAATTATTAAAAAATATTAATCTTTAAGATGCAACATAAAGAGCAGCCTGTTGTAACACAGGAAGAGTGATCACACCTTGTATGACAATCGCCACAGCTTCTCACTTCTATTTATATCTGGGAAAGTTGCTGGGATCAAACTCAAGAGTTACCATCTAGAATAGAGGAAGTGGTCTCTGAGACCTAGTGAAGATTCCATTCTGGTTGCTGAAGCATAACCTGTAGTATACACAGCTAGCATAATTCAGGAAATGACTTGCAAGCACACCAAGATCTGTTGTGTATGTATTAATCTAACAAAAATGTTACACAATCAAGTACATTAAAACATAATGCAGGTTATTGTTAATCTACACAAATATATAAAATAGTTCACACTCCAATAACATTCAGAAATCTTATTGCATTGTGCGGTCCTTAAATGTTTGAACTACAGCTAATGTTAACAGAAGTAAATGTTAGAGTTGGGGATTGCTAAAGGACGTCTTGCTATTTCTAGATATCATTCACTTGGTGGCTAATGTAGGAGTACTGCGTGTTAAGTTAATTGATAGCAACATTTTATTTTAAAATAATCATAATTTGTTTCTTACAGAAGTCTCTTTCTGTGTTGAATATCAGCAATAACAATATTGATGAGTTAAAGGAGTTGGCAGTTTTGGAAAATATAACCCAACTTGTGGCTTTGGACAATCAACTTCAAGAAACAAAGGTAATTTTCCTTGGCAAAACATTACACGTTTGAAAATGTATTAAAGGATATATGATGGTACTATTTTAGCATATAGAGTAGACAGAGAAAAGGTAAGGTATTACATAGTTATATAGTTGAGGTTGAAAAAAGACATACGTCCATCAAGTTCAATCTACTGTATGCTAAATTTAGACGATAGATACTTTATCCTATATTTGTACTTACAGTATATTGATCCAGAGGAAGGCATACAAAAAACCCCAGTGAAATATCATCTAATGGTATTTCGTAAGGAGAAAATTAAATTCCTTCCTGACTCCAAATATTGGCAATCAGATTACTCCCTGGATCAACATCCTTCCCATCTTTACTTATTTGGTATATTTCTGTATTTTGTCAAAAGATGACCAACCTTCTTTGCTTTAAAAAAAAAAAAAAAAATATTGGATCTGACATGACAGTTTCCATGGGTAATGAATTCCACATTTTAACTGCCTTAATGTAAAGAACCCTTTCCTTTTATTGCTGGTGAAATCTCCTTTCCTCCAACCTTAAGGGATGAACCCATGTAATTTGTACTGCCCTTGGGATGAATAGTTCCTTTGAAAGCTCCTTGTATTGTCCCCGAATATATTTGTGTATAGTTATCATGTCCCCTCTTAGATGCCTTTTTTCTAATGTAAACAAATGTAATTTAGCTAGCCTTTCCTCATAAGTTAGATTGTTCATCCCCTTTATTAATTTGGTGGCTCTTCTCTGCAGTCTCTAGTTCCATAATGTCTTTTCTATGGAGTGGTGCCCAAAATTGTACTCCATATTCAAAATGTGGTCTTACTAATACTTTATAAAGGGGCATAATTATGTTTACTTTCATCAATTGCCCGTTTAATGCAAGATAAGATTGTTTGCCTTTGCAGCTACTGCATGACTTTGGGCACTATTCCTAAGCCTGCTGTCTTTAAGCACTCCTAAATCGTTCCCCAACAATGATTCTCATATTTTATAATTTAATATGTAAACTAGCTGATATACCCGGCGTTGCCCGTGATGTAATGTTCTGGCTCCCTCATCGTCCCTCTCAACTCCCTTCCCCCCTCTTCACAGCTGTTCAGAGCCGCGCCCTCCTCCCCCCACTGTTCACAGCCCCCCCCCCATTCAATGCTTTGTTTCCCCCCCCCCCCCCCGTTCACAGCTATGTGCCCCCCGTGTTTTTGGCAGCTGAGCTGACTGAGAGGGGAAGTGTGTGTGTGTCAGTCAGTGAGTGTGTGTGTCAGTCAGTGAGTGTGTGTGTCAGTCAGTGAGTGTGTGTGTCAGTCAGTGAGTGTGTGTGTCAGTCAGTGAGTGTGTGTGTCAGTCAGTGAGTGTGTGTCAGTCAGTGGGCTTCCCCCCCTTCTCTCCTGACTCCCTCTCCCCCCCCCTCTCTCTGGACTCCCTCTCCCCCCCCCCTCTCTCCTGACTCCCTCTCCCCTCTCTCCTGGCTCCCCCCCCCCGCTGGGCACCGCCATCTTACTGGGGGCAGCTGCAGGAGGAAGGGGGTCCTTCCCGGAGGCTGCCTGCCCACTGCCTGTCCCCCCCGCGCGGAGCTGTGTCGCATGCTGCTGCTGGCCGGGGCTCGGGTGAGCCTGGTGGGTTAGGGGGGGAGGTGAGCTGGGGGGGTGATGGGGGGGGGAGCCGGCGGGGAGGTGAGCTGGGTGAAGAGGTGTGTGTGTGTGTGGCCGTGTGTGTGTGTGTGTGTGTGTGTGGCCGAGGGGGAAGGTGAGCTGCGGGTGAGGAGAAGAAGAGAGTGGCAGTTGGGTGACGTCATAGAGCCACCAATCTGATTGGCCAGAGGCTGAGGACCAATCAGATTCACCGCATCTAGCACCAGACTCACAAATTTCAATTTTATTATATATAGATTGCCCATTTATTCTTGTTTCCCAAATGCATAACCTTACATTTATCTGTATTAAACCTCATCTGCCATTTACCTGCTCAAGTTTCCAGTCTATCCAAGGCCTTCTGGAGAGAAATTACATCCTGCTCTGATTTTACTTCCTTACACAATTTTGTATAATCAGCAAGGATGGAGACTTTGCTCTCTATGCCAACCTCAAGGTCATTAATCCTAGTTATTGAAAATCGATTTAAATCCTAGTTGGCAAAATCTGCCTCTCCTTTTCTAAGCCCGTCTTGGTTGCTGACATCTACTGCCCCCCCTAAAGCCCATCTACAGTCCCTGACTGATATCACCCAGTTTCTTGGCTCCATTTCCTCTCTGAATGAGAAGAGTGAGCTGCTAGTTCTTGGGGATTTCAACTACAATTGGCCCGACCCTAAAAACCACAAAATCCAGATACAACTCAGTCACTTAACCTAACGCAACTAATTTCCCAACCCACACAGACAAACCTGAAATCTCACAACTATTCCTTGCTAGACTGGATACTCTACTCAAATCCCATCAGAATCCAATCCTCTGGCATCCTTCCTGACATTTTCAGTGACCATGCAATGTACTGTGTAAGGAAAACTAAACCACCCCAATCAAGCCCTAAAGTTCTCTTCACTAGAACATTTAGAAACTTTAACCCACAACAGTTTCTGGCTGACCTTACCAACTGCCCTTGGTACAGAATCGACTTAATTCCTGACCCCGATTCTGCGATCGACTATTTCCAATCCGAGTTCTTAAAACTCTGTGATACCCATGCTCCACTACGCAGAATAAGAGTACGGGGGCCCACCTTCCGTGGGTTACAACTGACCTTATAGCACTCTACCATTTCAGGGATGCCTTATGGAAAAGCTACAAAGTAACTGACACTACCAAGGATGTTAACTACAGATGCCTGCGGAATATTTGCACAAGGCAAACAAGACATGCAAAAGCACAATATTACTCTGAGAATCTTCACCAGAATATATAAATCCCAGCTAACTACTGGAAGGTTATCAACAATATATTCCAGCCTTCTAGCCATCAACAACCAAGTAATATCATTAAGGAGGATATTACTCTGACAAATCCCACTGACATTGCAAATGCATTCAATGATTACTTTGTGGGGTCTGTGTTAGAGACGTGTGCAGAGGTACGCAATGGAGACCGTTTAAAGTGAAACTAAAATTAGGCTTTATTGTTCCTGTCCCTTTAACACAGCAGAACATTCAAAATAAGCCAAAGAAAACCATGCTCCGTTTTGGAGAATATCTACACATGTAGTCCAGCCCTCTCTAACTGGGTGGTTAGCTAAGCTATTTACCAGACCCAAATATATAAACATATATACAGATATATAACAGTCCCATAAGAAAGTCTTATCTGTATCTTGTAGCTGTAGGGGAAGCCTCTCTGCTCTCCTGGGTCAGCACCTTTGTGTGCTAAGGCAATGTCTGTCCAGGTATAGTCTGCTCCCCTTTGTCTTGCTGTCAGCCTGCAGTCTCTTTGCAGCTCAAGACATCTGTCCTCTGGTCGGTCCAGTGTCCACTAAGGAAATCCTCTGGTCTGTCTTTCCTAGGTCAGCTCCAATTGTGAGCTCAGGAATCCTCCTTTCCTGTCCCAGAACAGGCTATTTCTGACAGAGTTCTGATTAGACAGGTGTAGCTGGCAGGTGGAGTTGGGTAATTGCTGATGTGCAATTAATCAGCACACTGCTGGATTAGAGGCACGTTTCTTAACGGGTAAGTCCCTGTTACAGTGTGCTACTAACTTATTAGCGAAACCCAAACCACAAACATGGACCTCATTCTGAGAGTACCCCTATAGCCCCACCCTTTCCCAACACTGCTCACAATTTTCAATTTGTCCCAGTATCCGAAGAGGAGATTACATAAGTGCTCCTCAAATTAAAACTAAGCACCCAATGTGGACCTGACTTACTGCAATCTAAGTTCGTAAGACTTGGTGCCCCAGCCATTGCAAACCAATTGCTTCCATAGTCAACTCTATTCTGTCTGCAGGCCATATCCCTATGACCTGGAAAACTATCAGAGTTGTCCCAATCATCAAAAGTGGGGACAAAAACACTGTCTCAAACTACATGCCAATCTCTCTTCTCCCAATACTATCCAAAGGTAATGGAAACATGTGTTCACTCCCAATTAAGCGATTACTATACCAAGACAAATTTCCCTAGACAAGTCCAATCTGGCTTTCGCCCCAAACACTCCACAGTAACTACCCTGCTAAAAGTTTGCAATGAGATCCTGTGTGGAATGGAACTGGGACAACTCACTGGTGCAATATTCCTAGATTTTGCAAAGACTTTTGATACTGTTGATCATGTTATCTTGCTTAACAAACTCCAGTGCTCTGGAATAGGGAAGCATGCTTTAAATTGGTTTCATTCCTACCTATCAGGTAGATACCAACATGTGTCTATCTCAGGCTCTAACTCCAACCCCTTGGATATCACCTGTGGTGTCCCACAAGGCTGTGTTCTGGGGCCCATACTCTTCTCAGTGTTCATCAATGATCTTCCTACAGCTTGTAAGGGAGCTTCAATACACATGTATGCAGATGACACAATCTTATATGCACACAGCCCTAGCCTCTCCGACCTTGAACATATACTTCAATCTGACTTTTTGAGACTTTAAAATTGGAATTCCCAAAACAAACTGTTTTTAAACACTGACAAGACTGTAACAATTGTATTTGGGACCAAGGCTACATTTTTAAAGCTTCCAATGACTGAGCTCCAGGTCAGAACCAACGCTAATACCACCCTTACTCCTGTTACTAGTTTTCAATTCTTGGGCATATGGTTTGACTCCCATTCAACATTTGTGATGCACATTGATACCCTGACATCGAAAACCTATGCCAAACTAGGTGTACTTTACAGGAGCAAATCCTCCCTAGGTCTGCTGGTCAGAAAGCGTATCGCACAGCAGGTGCTAATGCCAATTATCGACTATGGGGACATAGTATACGGCTCAGCACCCCAAACCTACCTTAGCAAACTTGATACCCTCTACAATTCAATATGCCATTTTGTTCTCCAATGCAACTAAAACACACATCACTGCGAAATGCTCAAAGAACTAGATTGGTCCTCACTTGAGTCTAGGTGCAAAGCTCATCTTTCCTGTCTTGCCTTCAAATTCTTTCTGGGCAAGCTATCCGTCTATCTGAACAAGCTCCTCATTCCTACCACATGCAGTACTTATCATCTGAGATCAGACTCCAAAAGACTGTTCATGATCCCAAGGTTCAGCAAAGTATCCAACCGCTCCTCCTTCTCTTACCGTGCACCCCAAAACTGGAACATTCTACCGGAGACTCTCGCAGCCACCACCAGTCTAAGGTCTTTCAAAACTGAAGCTGTCTCACATTTGAATCTGGTCTGTAACTGTTACATACACCTATAACATATATTATCTCTAACTGTGCATGCAATGTCTTGTATATAATGTATACCGTGTTCACTTACTGTATGTAACTATGTACTGTAACCATGTATTATTTGTCATCTTAACTCTATGCCCAGGAAATACTCGAAAACGAGAGGTAACTCTCAATGTATTTCTTCCTGGTAAAACATTGTATAAATAAAATAAAATTAATAAACAAGTTAAAAAGATACAAGTGATACCTTTTTTAATAGCTTACCAGTGGTTAGAGAGAGTGCAAGCTTTTAGTAATCTTCTAAGGTCTCTTCTTCAGGCACGCTTTACAAAATAAACTGGAATTGCATGTCATATTTATATAAGGCTCACATCCTAGTAAGATACAGATGTAAATGAGTGTGGTACAAAAAGTGACAGCAATGCAAAAAAGGAAATGTAAATGGGTCAGGAATTAGAATGGAGGTGTGAGGCGCCTGGGCTATGAGAACAGGACTACAGTATATGGCAATTTTGCATTAAAGTGAAGATACAATGAATTTATGTAGTTGTGTCCTGTGTTTCATGTATTAATAGTCTGCATGAGTTAATATTCCCATGTGTTCCTTTCTTTCTATGTTCTAAAAGTTCCCTCAATAACTTTCACGTTCATGTCCTTAATATTATGATCGGGGCTACAGAAGTGCTGACTTACAGCTTGTTCCTTTTAAAATATTTTTAGATTGATGGTGTAGCGATGCCTATTCATTCTCATTGAACTTAATGCAGAATGTTTAAGCAACTTAAAGCATTTGATAAAGTGTGAGCGAGGTAAACTCTGGAGAGAAAAAAAACGACCTATTGTCTTTTAAACTAAACATGGGCAATTAATAAGCTGTTTGAAATAAAGACCCAAAGGGCACATTTATCAATGTGAGTTAGTGCTGGAACGGATGCAATAACCTGTATCTGCACTTAATGAATGTGCCACCAAGTGCCTTGTAAGCGGTTATAACATTTTGCTAGTCATACAGGTGCTATTAACATACATTTATTCTGGCCATAACATATTTTATTAGATCAGTATAAAATCTTCATAGTTTATAACGTTTATGGCCATAGAGGTTTCTTCCCCGAATATTATAGGTAGGCTGTTTGTGACCTATAATTGATACAAAAGCACAAAAATGTAAACTGTTTTCTTATTTGGTTTAGATTTTTTTACGATTAAATTGTGGAAGGAAGCTGAATATAAAAACGTTAAACTACAAACACTTTTCAGATTATTAATATTTTGATTGTGAGTATGCAGTTAAAATATCCTCCAGGGAGCTTTATATTCATGTCTTTTAATAATGTATTCAACCTCTGCCCAATATTGATTATTGAAAAACATAATCAAAAAGATGGATTCGTTTTGTTCAAATTTTAGTCAGGGACCAGGACACACAATATAGATTTTTTTTTTCCCACAGAGATTATGACAAGTAGTCAAACTAGTGACAAATTGCTGTCTGAAGTCATAATTAAGGAGGGGAGTTACACATTTCCAATAAAGATTAGACCACATTGTTCCAATACAGGTTCATAACTGCCCAGCATTAATTGTGGAGAAGGCTATTACCAGTGTTACATCCCTCGTGTATGGATGTTTACTTGTTCTTCAAGATTGTGCAGTAAGCTTCTAAGTGATGGTCTGACATGATCATTTATCAAACAGAGACAGCCAAAAAAGAACTTGGTCCCTCTAGTAATAGTTATTGAAAGGCTGGAAAGTGAGAGCACTTTATTAAAGACAGGAAGGCAATAAACAACTAGAGCGTATCCAAAGAGGTAATCATATTTCACCACAGGATTAGTGTATTCTAAGATAAACATACACTGGGACCAGCATGTTCTGGGTCATTTATCAAGTGAGTAACGGTTAACAAAAAATGCTGGAGAGTAGCAATATATTCATCATATCCCGGTGGTACAAATTGTGAGTTTCTAAGTAATGTATCATTTTCTCTTTTCCTTGATGAACAGTATAAATCTAAAAACCACACAAATAAACACTACTGACCTAAGATTTTGTTTTGCATGTCATGAAAGTGAGAACAGTGAGATCAAAGAACAATAATATAGACTTGAGACCAGAAGTTTTCTTGCATTGCTTAGTTACATGTTTCCTACAGCTACACAGGCATAGGCTGGAATTGGCTTGGTGTGGAATATGTCTGTTCCTATGGGATTACTTTATAGGGATTAGTATAATGTCTTTTTTTTGGTTGCTGAAACATTTAACTTGGATTAAACCCAAAAGACCTAGTTTAGAAAAAGATCTGCAATTATGTGTATCCTTCTAAAAATGCCAACTTGTGATCCACCCTGGTATTTTGATTGCCATAAACTGAGTCTTTAATTGTACAGTATTAAACATGGCAGTACTAGATATGTTATGATGCGATAGACAATTTACCACCTTACACTGGTGAATAGAAAATCTGAAGAGCTGTTAACAAAAATGGCTTTGAAGTTACATAGTAGATGAGGTTGAAAAAAGACATGCGTCCATCACGTTCAACCTATGCTAATTTTAGACAAGAGATACTTTATCCTATAGCTATACTTACAGTATATGGATCCAGAGGAAGGCAAACAAAAAACCCCAGTGATATATCATCCAATGATATCTCATTAGGGGGGAAAATAAATTCCTTCCTGACTCCAAGAATTGGCAATCAGATTTACTAAATTCACATTGAGTGAGGGAATTGTAGGTTACTTCAACTCACACTATCCAATTCAATGAAGCATATCAGAGACACTCTCTCTCTCTCTGATTAGACCTGGTACGGGTAGTAACCTTCAACGTCAATTCCCCCGAGCAGGCACAGACTCTCCCCAGGGCATAGTCATAAAGAAGAGAAAGACTCTTATGGTGTAGTATATTTCAAAAGATTGTATTCATAGACAAACAAAGTGGAAATGCACTCACAGCAAACAAGCAAACAAGTGGAAATGCACTCACATTTAGCACTCCAAAATCGTGTATTGTACGAAATCCCAGTCTCGGCGTTCTCTAAGCCGCCGTCTGTGTTCGCGTCTTCTGCAGACGTCACTTCCGACTGACGATAGTAAGGGCGGAAGTACCCACACGATCTATCCCCGGCTGCCAGGAGGTCTCAGCGTTCTCTTAGCCGGCGTGTGTGTTCGCATCTTCCGCATACGTCACTTCCGACTCATGATGGTAAGGGCGGAAGTACCCACACAATCTATCCCTGGCTGCCAGGACTCCCTGTGACCTTGGGCAAGTCACTTTATCTCCCTGTGCCTCAGGCACCAAAAAACATAGATAGTAAGCTCCACGGGGCAGGGACCTGTGCCTGCAAAATGTCTCTGTAAAGCTCTACGTAAAACTAGCAGCAGTATACAAGAATATGCTATTATTATTATTTATTATAAATCCATGCTCACTATTACTAATAATTTTGTTTTCCATTAGGTATTCCTGACTATTATCCCGTATTAAACCTTCAAGTAGCTTCCCCACTATTGAAGTCAGGCTTAGAGGTCTGTAATTCACCATTTGTGATCTAGATCCCTTTTTAAATATAGGCACCACATCAGCTTTACGCCAATCTTGTGGTACTGAGCCTGTGGAAATGGAGTTCTTGAATATGAAATGTAATAGTTTGACTATTACTGAATTTAACTCCTTGAGAACTCTTGGATGTATGCCATTGGGGCCAGGTGCCTTATTTACTTACATTTTACCAAGCCGCCTATGAACTTCTTCCTCAGTTAACCAATTGTTCATTATATAGAGGTTGTGGCTTCCTCCTGTGGCACTACAATTGAAATTGATTCTTCCCTGGTAAACACAGAGGTTTATCTCCAATAATCTGCCTGCCCATCTCACACTGAAAGGGTCCTATATTATCTTTTCTGATTCTTTTGTTATTAAGGTACTTAAAGAACCCTTTAGGGTTGATTATTACTTTCTATTGCAATCCTTTTTTCATTATCCATTTTTGCTAATTGAATTGCCCTTTTGCAATTTTTGTTACATTCCCTATAATTCTGATATGCTGCCTCCGTCCCTTCTGACTTCAAGAATCTAAACGCCTTCCTCTTCTTGTCCATTTCCTCCCTACCTGTTTATTTAGCCACATTAGTTTAGAGTTATTTCTTTTATACTTATTACCCAAGGGTATACACTGATAAGTGTGCTTTTCTAACAATGTTTTAAAGACTTCCCATTTATCTTCTACATTTTTCTCTGCAAAAACATCATCCCAATTTATTCCTTGTAGGTTAGTCCTCACTTTATTAAAATCTGCCTTTCTAAAGTTTACGGTTTTTGTTGAACCCAAGTAATCTGTTTTTTGATAATTTATTTCAAATGAGACCATGTTATGATCACTGTTACCCAAATGTTCCAGGACTTGAATATTTGCTATTACTTTTCCATTGTTTGATATTACCAAATCCAGTATTGCCCCTCTCCTGGTTGGTTCCTCAATAATTTGCGCCAAATCCTGTATTGCCCCTCTGTCCGGATAATTAAAATCCCCCATTATGCAAACATGACCTGGTTTTGATGCCTTCTCCATTTGCAAAAGTATTTTAGCTTCCTCAATCTCACAGAAATTTGGTGGTTTATAGCATATCCCTACAAACATTTTCTTTATACTTTTACCTCCACTGCTAATTTCTATCCACAAAGTCTCTACATTTTCCTCATTCCCTTCATAAACATCTTCCCATATAATAGGTTTTAGATCCGGTTTAATATATAAGCATACACCACCCCCTTCATTTGCTCAATCCTTCCGAAAAAGGGAATAACCCTCTAAATTAACTGCCCAGTCATGCATTTCATCCCACCCTCTTTCAGTAATACCTATGATGTCATACTGCTCCCTTGCAGCTATTAATTCAAGCTCCTCCATTTTATCTGTCAGGCTTCTTGTATTAGCAAGCATGCATTTAAGTTTTTTTTCAGCCTGTACTATTATCTTATCTGCTCCTTCCTTTCTGCACCAATTTGGTTTAGTCTTTAGAAGTTTTCATATCTGTGTTTACTATGGGTGTCTCGCTGCTTGTCAAACTCGTACTTGCTCCCGTTCTACCTCCATAACCCCTTGCTATTTCCTCATCTATTCTATTTGGTTCGTTATCTGTTTCATTCCCCTCCCCACTCCATCCTATCCATCCTAGTTTAAAATCTTCTCCAACCTTTTCAACATTCTCCCCCCTAGCACAGAAGATATATGTATGTATGTCTTTATTTGCCATTAATGTACATGGCACTTCACAGTAGTAATACACGTGACAATCGTATAAATTAGTTATTTATTTATTATTTATTTATAAAATATTTTACCAGGAAGTAATACATTGAGAGTTACCTCTCGTTTTCAAGTATGTCCTGGGCACAGAGTAAAACAAATAGTACATGGTTACAAGTAAATAACAAATAACTACAAATAACAGATCATGGGAATAAGTGCTTCAGATATAAAAGTAACATTGTGGAAGAGGAGTCCCTGCTCCGAAGAACTTACAATCTAATTGGTAGGGAGAATGTACAGAGACAGTAGGAGGGCATTCTGGTAAGTACGTCTGCAGGGGGCCAAGCTTTATGTATCGTGTATAGTAATACCCATTGTGCTACTCATATGCTTCTTTAAGCAAGTGTGTCTTGAGGTGGGTCTTAAAGGTGGATAGAGAGGGTGCTAGTAAGGTATTGAGGGGAAGGGCATTCCAGAGGTGGGTGGCAGTCGGTGAGAAAGGTTTAAGGTGGGAGAGGACTTTAGATACAAAGGGGGTAGAGAGAAGACATCCTTGAACAGAACGCAAGAGTCGGGATGGTGTATAGCGAGAAATTAAGGCTGAGATCTAAGGAGGAGCAGAAGAGTGTAAAGCTTTAAAAGTGAGGAGGAGAATTGTGTGCGAGATGCAGGATTTGATAGGAAGCCAAGAGAGTGATTTCAGCAGGGGAGATGCTGAGACAGATTTAGGAAAGAGTAGAGTGATTCTGGCAGCAGCGTTAGGGATAGATTGTAGGGGAGACAGGTGAGATGCAGGAAGGCTAGAGAGCAGGACGTTACAGCAATCGAGAAGGGAGAAAATGAGGGCCTAAGTCAAAGTTTTAGCAGTTGAGTAACAGAGGACAGGGTGTATCTTTGTAATATTGCGGAGGAAAAAGCGACAGGTTTTAGATACGTTTTGAATGTGAGGGGAGAATGAGAGAGGAGTCGAGTGTGACCCCTAGGCAGCGTGCTTGGGCTACTGGGTGAATGATGGTACTTCCAACAGTAATGTGGAAGGAGGTAGTAGGGCCAGGTTTGGTAGGAAGTATAAGGAGCTCTGTTTTTGCTATGTTAAGTTTAAGTCGGCGGAGGGCCATCCAGGATGATATCACAGAGAGACATTCAGAAACTTTGGTCTGTACAGCAAGTGTAAGGTCGGGTTGAAAAGTACATTTGTGTATCGTCAGCATAGAGGTGATATTTAAACCCAAGAGATGTGATTAGGTCACCCAGAGAAAGTGTGTACAGAGAAAAGAGAAAAGGTCCCAGGACAGAGCCCTGGGGTACACCGACAGAGAGATCGATAGATGAGGAGGTGTTGACAAAAGAGACACTGAAAGTACGATGGGAGAGGTAGGAGGAGATCCAGGATAGAGCTTTGTTACGAATACCAAGAGTATGGAGAATGTGAAGGAGAAGAGGGTGGTCCATGGTGTCAAATGCTGCAGAGAGGTCAAGTAGTATGAGCAGTGTAATAACTTCTGTCTTTGGCCGCATGGAGGTCATTAGTTATTTTAGTGAGGGCTGTTTCCATGGAGTGAGCAGTGCGGAAGCCAGATTGTAGAGGGTCTAGGAGAGAATAGGTGTTGAGAAAATGGAGCAAATGAGAGAATAAAAGACGTTCAAGGAGTTTGGATGCAAAAGGCAGGAGGGAGACAGGTTGATAGTTAGAAAGACAGGTAGGGTCAAGCTTGCTGTTTTTGAGTAATGGTATAAATGTTGCAAGTTTTGAAGGAGGAGGGCAAGGTAGGGCAAGGTACCAGAGTAGAGGGAAGAGTTAAAAATGTGTGTGTACGATGGGATTATAGTAGGAGCAAGAGGTTTTAGGAGGGAATGGGGTCAAGAGGGCAGGTGGTAGAGGGAGAAGATGAGATTGGCAGTGACACATCCTCCGAGACAGTGGAAAAAGAATCAAGGAAGGCAGGTGGAGAGTTAGGAAGCGGTGTGAGATGGGAGGAGGAAACAGAGGGGATGTTCTGACATGGATTCCACCTTTTCCTTAAAATAGTCCGCAAAGTCCTGAGGTGAGATGGCGGAAGAAGAGGAGGCAGCCGAGGGTGGTCTGAGTAGAGAGCCAAAGACGGAGAAGAATCGGCGTGGGTTAGACTTGTGCTTGTTGATTCTTCATTGAGGTGCAATCCGTCCCTAGTATAAAGATTGCACCTCTCAGGAAAGTAGTCCCAGTGCTCTAAAAACCCAAAACCTCCTTCCTACACCACTTTCTTAGACATGCATTAACCTCCCTAATCTCTTACTGTCTCCCTGCGGTAGCCCATGGCACTGGTAGTATTTCAGAATATACTACCTTGGCGGTCTTTGCCTTCAGCTTTTGGCTTAGATCCCTGGAATCAATTTTTAGGACCCTCCATCTTTCTCTAACTTTGTCATTGGTGCCAACGTGTACCAAAACTGCCGGGATCAATCCCAGCCCCTCCCAACAATCTGTCTACTCGAACTGCAATGTGCGTACCCGCAATTATGGCTTGCTGTCACGGTCAAGAATTAGGAAAGGACCAAATAGGTCCAGTGACTAATGTATAGCGCTCTATTGAAAAAGATCTGAAGTGACCAATCACATCGTGATCAACTAAATACTGCTATTGACTTGCCATTTTCCTGCGATCTCGTTGCAATCAGCACTATTGGAACATCATGAATAAGGCCCATAGAGATTATTTACTACTTTTGAAACACATAGCAACAAGCTTCAGCTACTAACAGTCAACTCTTCATACAAAATGCAGTCTAGACTAAACTAGGATGCCTCAAAAGAAATTAAAATATAACTGTTATATTATATATAATTAGTCATTCTCTACATAATTCCTACATCAAATAGATCTACGCCTGAAATCCCAAAGGATATTACCTCTCACCCATGTAGTTAAATCAGGGGGAAAGACATCATCTTTAGTATAAAATTGAAAAAGACCTCTCCAGTACCAGTGTAGTCGCACTTTAGGGATATCTAGAATTCTAGACTTAGATCTATAGATTTAGGAGTTTAATTATGAGATGTAGATAATATTTTTAGTTTCTTCTGAGACACTTTTCATAGTCATTACTATAACTCTGCCATCTCTTTGTTCAACCCAATGCAACATATATATATTTTTTTCAATTAATGAAATGTAGAAGGGTGATAATTTCTGATAGTGAGTGAGAACATTGAGTGTTATAGAATACATCAACTATAATTAATACTCATAACTGCTTTATGTAATGAAACTTTTAATTAATTGCAAATTATGCTACACTCTTTACATAAATAACAAAGAGTGTGTAGGCATGAATAAAGCCACGGGTTTAGTTTCTACTCAAAGTGGGTTATTCGATTACTTTCAATCTGAAATACTGTATATACAACAAGTATGGTCAACATTGCCACTTGCAAATTGATTTTCATAGGAAGATGTATTTACAAAAACATGACCAAATATATGATGGTGTAATTGTATATGCTGGTTTTGTACTTTCTTCAGGATCTGGAATTTGTTTTAAGCAAATGGTCAAAGTTGTGGAGGATGGATCTCAGTGGAAATCCAGTTTGCCAGAAACCAAAATACAGAGACAAAATCATAGTCATCTCAAAAGCTTTGGGTAAGTGAAGATCTATAATTTTTTCCCCATAGATTTCATATAACCATACAACCCTATAGGCACTAGGAGAAAGCATTTTATTATCTAACATAATAAAAGATTGTAAAAGAAAATGAACAGACCGTTACAGTGAAAGGTGTTGTACTGTAATAAGGACATTTATGTAAATCTGGAGCAAAGTGTCGGGTGCATGGTAAACAAGATCAGATATCTACTGAAGAAAGACACTCCAGAAAACTGCAACAATTGTGTTTATTTAATGTGTCAATGTTTCTCTACTAAATATGGACCTTTCTAAAGACCAGGTAGAGGTGCAAGGCAGTATGAGATTTTGTCAGGAGAAGGAAGAAAGTGCTAATTGCACTATACAGATTATTGCTGAAACCTCTAGGACACTGCCAAATTCTGGGATCTAAATTTCCAAAGGGACAACTAAATAAAGGTGGTCCAAATAAGATAAACTACAATGATGTATGATTTGCATTACAAGGATAGACTAAATAATTTTATTAATTATGCAGAAAGTATGGAAAGGAAATTTGATAAAGACTTTCAGATCCATAATAAATTACAAGGGGATAGTATTATCTATAGAAAAAAGAAGCATTAGAACAAAGGTGTATTGAATTTCTAGCTTTATAGACTTTTGTTAAAATCTTCTCTAGATATGGATTGGGTGCATTAATAGTGTAGGCATTAGGCGTAATAGTGGATATAGTAGAGGAAAAAGGCTTAGAATATACACAAGGGAAATAGAATAGGAAAAATATGATTATACGTTGACCATAGTAGATACACGGCAAAGGCGCATTTTTTAATGAAAATCCTGAACCCATTTGTTTTTTTTCTTCAACAGAAATCCTCGATGGAAAAGAAATTAAAGAGATGGCCAGGCAATTCTTAGTGAACTGGAAAGCATCAAAGGATACCAAGAAGAAAAATAAGGAAGAGAATACCATAGGACAATTAGTGTACCCACAATTATGTGAGCTATGTATTTCGTTATTACAAAGATGACAATAATCCATACATGTTGTGCAGATGATAATAATTCTGCTTTTATTACTATTGTACGTCAGCTGCTTGAATGGTGCCAGATTGCATAGCCAGCAAAAGGCAATACTAATATAAAAAGGTAATAACATCATGGGCTCTATGTATCAAAGAGAAAATTTTGTTCCAAAGTCTTGACTGTGTCGCAACTTGTCATGATATATACTTGCACCATGCAGTGCCTTTGTACTAATCTAATTTGTCATTTTCGGGGTGTGCCTGTGTCATCCTGCGATGAGATAGGGAATTTATTGAGAAAGTGGGAAGAGTTGCAGTGGACTAAAATGAGCATATTGTGAGAAATTCAATCGCAAATCACACGGATAGTAGCAGGATATGCAGTGTAGTAGATGCAGAAATCAGAGACCTTTTGGTCAAAAGCCAAGTACAGAAAGTTTCTCCACTCAAAAGAAGAGAAAGCACACCATAGTGCAGACATGCAATTTACTAAAAGAACACACATGAGATAACAATATAGCTCTCACAAATGCTATATTGCAAGCGTTTAGACCACCCTGGGTCAAGGAATCAGCACGAGGGACGCGCACCCGTCACTGTCCTTCCTCCACCCAAGACTTTTGTCCATAAGGTCTCTGATTTCTACATCTACTACACTGCATATCCTGCTACTATCCAGAGTTTTTTTTAAACCCCACACTGCCTGTATTCATGTGAGTGGGAGAAATAATTGTTTCCTCTAATAATACTTATGTGTTGCTGTGTTGCACTATATTTCTCCCCCCTCCCCCCACCCCATAAACCTCTGAGTATTTGCGCACTGTATCCTGTGCCTATCTTTTAACCATATTGGCATAAGTCTATATTACAAAATGTGTGGCTTGCGTTGCTTTTCTTTGCAGTTTTCTGCATTGGTTTTCTCCACCACCTTAAAGGGGATGAGCATGCACAAAATTCTAAAACTTTATAAATACACTTGATAAATGTGTTGCGTTTAAGACAAAATAAAATGCTATTTTTTTCACAACTGTGTCGGCACACATGTAACTTTTGATAAACAGAGCCCCCATGTGTTGCATATCTGAAAAGCCCTGTGTGGATTAAAAGTTTATAATTTATTAACTATCTCTTGGTCCAATAAAACGCATCCTACTACCTACTCCAACCTCCTTTGTTAATTTACTACATGTATTGGCCCAAGAGAGGGCCAATACGGCTACCCACCCTTCTTTCTCATAACATAATCTGATGAAACTTGCATAGCTAAATGCAATGCCATTGATTCCTTTTTGAAATACATTTTTTTGTAGTCTGCAGTTGAATGTTAGGATACTATAATATTTAATAATATAAGATTCATTTACTTTTGTCAAATGTGATCACTGTCACTAGCTTTTAGTCAAAGTTAGAAAGTTAGCATACCATACATGGGAACAATCTGGTATGCGGACTTGCAAACTTTGACTCCATCTTTTGGGGATATGAATTCACAAAGTTACCAAAAACTTTAGGGATATTGTTGGCTTTAGTGACTAAAAATGAAGGCCTAATTGAACTCAAAAGAGGACCCCTATTATATTATAGAGGTAGAGAAAATGGAGGCATCAGTGGAGCAGGCTTCATCGTTAACAACATAGTAGAGTATGAAAGCTAATTGGAAAGAGAAGCCAGAATTGCTATTTAGTTGTCAAAGAGACACAGGCTTCAAATAAGTCTTGTACAGAATATGCTCCAATATATACTGTCACACAGAGTGAAGTGGAAGACTTCTACCATGAAATCAACCAACTTAACAAAGGAAATTGTCGCCAAAATCATTATGGGAGATTTCAATGCAAAGATTGGTGCCCATCACAAAACAAAGCATCAGTTGGTAAGTATGGTTATAGTAACAGGAATGAACGTAGAGACAGGTTGGTGGAATTGGCAGTATGAATTCATGAATTGATTTTTGTAAAGAAGAATCGAAGTAAAAAATGGACTTGGAATGGACCCAATGGAATCAAGAATGGAATTTACCTTATCCTAGCTAACAAGACATTTGTGATTGAAGACTGCACAGTCCTTAACCATTTTGACACGAGGAGTGATCACCATTTGATTTACTGCAAATTACATCTGAATGCAAAGATGGAAAGAAGAAAACTGATCAAAAAGAAGACAATCAAGAATAACTGCAGAGAATTTCAACTAGTAGTGAAAAATTGCTTCAGCTTGCTCGAAATGCATGGGGATACTGTAACAAATAATTATGAAGAGTGCAGTTTAAAGCGCAGGAAAAACTGGAGGAGTTGCTACTAATAAACAGGATAAAAAATATCTGATGAGACAAAGCAATTACTGAAGAGGAGACAAGAAATAATGCAACCCCAAGAATAAGAATTAAAAATGCAGAGCTGTGCAAGACGATCCCCAAAGGTGTAAGAAAATTAAACTGTGACGAAGAAGACTATTGAAGATAACAAAAGACTATATCGAAAAAGACGAAGCAGCGACTTATGAGTAGGAAGAAACAAATCATTGCACTGAAACAAGGTGATGTATCAACAATAAAAGACTGTGCACTTTTTATAAAGAGATTTGAGGACTTCTACATGAAATTGTACGCACTGATAACACCGGTCATACTCCAGCAGAGGAAGAGTGAGAGGAAACCACTAATGATGTATCATGCAGCCTTCCAGAAGAACTGGCATAAGCAATATAATACATGAAGAGGGGGAAGATGGAATTATAACTGAAATCTTGGAAGAAGTAGAGAAAATCCTGGCAAAACCTTTTACATGCTGCTTGAAGAATAACAAAATTCCAGAACATTGGAGCAATACCAGAGATATCCTCATCCACAAGAAAGGAAACAAAGAACACCTCAAGAACTACAGAGGCGCCAGCCTTTATTCTAAAACTTCGCCCGGCGTATCGATCTGAATACCGGGTCATGACGCGCTATGTTTTCCAACCGTATAGCAATTGACTCGGGTTTCTATTGGGCGCAGAAAATTGCATTTTAGCGTTGTCTGCAATACCGTCTAGAAACTCAAGTGAGCTGTTGTCTTAAAAGTCTAATAGCAATTCAACCTACTGTACAGCCGTACAGTTCTGCCCCAATTAAATCCGAAACATTATAATTAAACAGATCAACCGTGTGTGCCGGGCGGCGCGAATGCGGCATGAACTCGATTTATAGCGCGTGGAATACAGGAGATGCAACGACAACGGCTCCGAGAAGTTTTAGAATAAAGGCTGGCGCAGCAGTACAAACTAATCAGTCAACTTCCAATCACTTACAATATTTTTATGAAGATACTCACTAATCAGCTACAACAGACTTTGGACTTCTCACAACCAAGAGAACAAGCAGGATTTTGTAGTGGATAAAATACAATGGACCACATCCAAATTGTTCAAGAAGTGGTTGCTCGAAGTAATGAATACAATCTACCACCCTGCTTACGAATCGTAGATTCTGAAAAAGTATTTGATTCTGTCTACAGTTCAGTGGTTATAAATGCATTAAGAAGACAAAGTGTTGAAGAAGCGTACATTGATATTATAAAGAACATATACAAGAATGCAACATCAACCATTAGATTACATGAAGATAAAAGCAGGATGAGAATCAGCAAAGGAGTGTGACAGGGAAACACCATGTCACCAAAGCTTTGAACGGCAAAACTTGAAGAATTGTTAGACATTGCATTGGGGGGAAAAAGGAACCAAAATCAACAGTGAATACTTGACTCACCTACGATTTGCAGATGTCATTGCTATTTTTGCCACAGGTACAGTAGACCTCCAGCAACAAATCAGAGAACTGGCCAAAGCAAGTAATAAAGTGGGCCACCATATGAATCTCAGCAGCGATGTTGAACAAATATGTAATCTCTGCACATATCTAAATTATTGGAATAGAAGAAGATGAAGAATATGTCTACCTTGTCCAGCAAGTAACAAGGGATGAGAACCTTTTGAATACAATTCATAGGAGAATGAAGATGGGATGACTGCATTTGAAAGAAACAAAACAATCTTTCAAGGGAACCTTCCAGTGTGACTCAAGAGGAAAACCTTTGACCAGTTTATTCTGTCTGTGCTCACGTATGGATGTGAAACTTGGACCCTACATGCAAAGATAATTCAGACACTTCAGACTGCTCAAATAAGTATGGAGAGATGTATGCTGTGTATTAACTGAAAAGACAGGAAAAATAATGAATGGGAGCAAAAAAGTCTGTAACAATCACAAGAGTGAAGAAATGAAAAATCGAAATGGGCCGGACACATCGCAAGAAGAAATTTACCATCATTGGACAAAGATGGTACTTTAATGGATTCTAAGACAAAAAAATGAGGACCACAAGTGAGATGGATAAAATCAGAAAATGTGTTGGAGCAATGTGGAGAAGAGAGGTTTGCAACCACAGTACCTGGAAGATCATTGGGGAAGCCTTCATTCAGCAGTGGATCAACAAAGGCTGAAGCTAATCATGATGATGCTATATATTACGCAGGGTTCTTTCTCTAGTACTCTAGTGTCCTAGTTTTGAACATTCCAGAGCACAAACTTTGCAAAATAATACTTTTTATAGAAAATAAAGTTAGACAACATAATTTTTAATACTTCAGTGCGTTTAAATGCATGTATAAAAAAAATTCGATTTTTCTTAAGAGTGATCATGTTTTTGTTTTTATTGTATACTGCAGATGATTTTAAACATTCCCGCTCCCTTCTGCCTGCTCAATATGAGAACCCGAAAGATTTAGGGACGGCAAAAACAAAGTATCTTCATATTGCTCAGACACAAAGCAGTAATAAGCAAGGTCACCTGCAAAGATCAGTGGGAAAAAGAACCATTAACGTTAATGAAGAAATCAGGTAAGTTGCAGTCCTACTGAGATCTGTTCCACTTTTATGATCCATTAGCTTGAAATAGCTTGCTTTTTTAAAAGTTTTGATAACCAGGTTCAAGAATACGATTGGAAAGATGAAGAAGTAAAAGGAGTATGTTAAAGTGTTTAAAATATGTGGGGTAGTTGCTTGGAATCCCTTTTAGCAAAATATGGGTGCTTCTTGCAAGAGAGTGGAAACACAATATAACATTATTCACAGTGTTTATGTATGGGAAAAGGTGGTGTACCTCTAAACAAAGAAAAAATGTTTCTCTAAACTACAATAAATTAATATTTAAATCAAGAATTGTGTTCTTAAAACATTTATGCTTTCAGTTCGTATAATAGACCCATCCCTAATCATTTTGTTTCTTCCTAAGCGATAGGTGCCTGAGCTAAAAAAAAGAAAAGAAAAAGATGACCTCTGAAAGGTCCCTGATTAATAATTATAATAATAATAATAAGATGCATTTTAATGCCTTTTCAAATTTATGTCTGAAAGTCTTATTCTGAACTGATCAGTATAACAAATATCATATTGTAGCACAGGAGCTGCGTCAAATGATGCTGCGGGGTCATGTGATGTTCCGTCATGTGACCCACGGTGTCATTTGACGTGTGTGATGTCACATGACCCCGCGGCATCATTTGATGCCATGGCGACATGTCACACAGACGTCTGAATCACAGTAAATTGAGAGTTGCAGAGGCCTCATGCGATCCCACAGCATTTAATTTAAATGCCTTGGGGTAGAGCGCGGGGCCTCTGCAACCGCTGCGCCCCCCTGCAAAATCTCTCGCCCTGTGCCCCCCAGTTTGCGCTCCCCTGCTGTAGCACATAGAATACAGATGTTTTTGTTTTCTGGTTTAAACATCTATGGCAGTGATTCCCAATCTTCTTTTTTTTTTTCTCGGGGCACCCCTAATTACAGTACTCAGTTGCTGAGAGCCCCCCACTCTGTCCTGTGGCTTGTGTCACTGACTGTCTGTCAGTGCCTTCTGTCACTGTCTGTATCTATTCTGGGTCTTCTATCACTCATTGTCTCTGTCCAGTGTCTTCTGTCTCTGTTTTCTGTCAGTGACAGAAGACAGTACAGAAACAGTCACAGAAAACACACACAACAGGAAAGAACAAATAGACAGGACACACAGACATCAAGCCTCACCTCTCTCCTGCCCAGGCTGCTTCCTCCTCCTCCACTGCTTGGCCACACCCCAGGCTCCTGACACTTTCTCCTGAGTGGCTGCATTACCCAGCAGCAGCCAATCAGGATGGAGGAAATTGCCCAGCCCCCTAGCAACTGCCCTACTTTCTCCCTTCTCTGGGACATTAGGAATATCTCACAGCACCCTTTTGATCCTCGCACAGAACCCCTAAGGTGCCTCTGAACCACAGTTGCGAAACACTGGTCTAAAGTTTCAGCGATCAGGTCTGATTAAAAAAAACTTATATTAAAGTAAACTAAAGGTAATTTGTAGAAACAGAAATTTTTAAACTAAGTAAGTTGAGGTACACCTTTAAGTATGAATGTGCAGTTTAGTGTTACGTACAAATGTAGCACAAGTGTGTGCAATAACGGATTCGCTCTGCCCATTTTTTGCACGCAGTTAATTCAGACTGGCGCGTTGTTTGTGTTTATGCTTTAACGAACCTTCGCGCATGCGCGAATACAACAAACATAGCAGTGCCCTGTTATTGATGCTACCGGGAGCCCCCGGCGACACACTCACCCCCGCAGTTGCCCCCACTGGGATGAGGGTAAAGGAGGGGGAACCGGAGGACTGGGGAGCCGGAGGGGACCTGGCTACATCTAAAATGTGCTCTTCTAATACTACATGTCAAATCTGATTAGAAAAAAATGGCATAGTATTGTATAGTTATATTCAGTACAACCAAGTAACATCATATTATCAAGAGATTCCAGTCCTGTCTCCAAGTTTTATTTTCCAATTGAAATGTAGAGTTAATGAACATATAAATGTACTATTCGGAGTCCCTATTACTAGAGACCTGAAGTCTAATTGGCAGGAGTATAGCATAGAATTGTATGCTGTAGAAAGCTAAAACATGTTGATAAGTACAAAATGTATGTGCCCATATGATATATTATCATTATTATTAGTATAGTTTCTTGTTTCTCATTTGATTTGAAGGAAATATGAAAATGTGCTTTTAAAAATGAATGTAAGGTAATATTATGGATGTCCCTCCAAAAGTTCAATCCCAAAATGATGTGACATGGTTTGTGATCTAAAGATAAATTCACTGGGGGGGTATACTGTTATGACTCGATATGTATAGTATGTGTGTTTTATATGCATGTAGGACCCTATGGGGCTTATTCACTAAACTCCGATAACTGACTTATAGCACTATAAATGCCCTTATAGTGCGATATTGCCTGTTAAGCTATTAGCATAGCTCCGATAACAGGGCAATATCGCACAAAACCGGCTTTTCATAGTATTATAACACTCTGGCTAAAACAAGCCGTACAATAAGCCAAAAAATGCTTGAAATCGAATTTTTTTTGCCAGTAACTGCTAAAGGTATTGCAATATGCATAAAAGGAGTTTCTTTTAGTTTTACTGCTTAGGATTGATACCGGATGTCCCCGGGGGTCAGTGCTACGAAGTAAAAATAAAATTACAGACCATTTCATTACCTTTGGCGGCTAAGGTAATGAAAGATTAAATAGCAGGCACTGATTTGTTGTTGGTACTGGAGGTGGGTGTAGCTTGTAGTTGCCCCGGGGCGGGTGTTTAGGCTTTGCGGGAGGGTGGCAATAGAAGTTAACTCCTTCAATACCTTAATGGTTACAACTGCTAAGGTAATGAAGGGGTTAACCCCATCACGCTACCCTCCCACATGGCCTAAACACCCACCCCGGGGAAACTACCTCCTTCACGCACCCCCAGTACCAACGACACCACACAGAAATGGGTGAAAGTGCTATTAACCAAAGATGGCTAATAGGGCCTTTCCCCATTCAAAAAAACATTACAGTGCAATACAATAAATACAACTCTCCCCCAACATATACACAACAATAATGGGCAAAATTACTATTATCCACATCTGGAGAATAGCACATTTGTCCATTTAAAAATAAAACATTACCCAGCCCGCCTAAAATAAATACAAGTTCTACATACCCCAGCCAGGATGAAGACCGTCCTCATCACCGTCATCCGTGGGTAGCAATTTTACAATTAAAAAATAAACTACTGGCCACTAACCCCTTAATCACCTTAGCAGTTAGTAACCACCTGTGAGGCATAACCGCCCTCCCCAGGGCAACTACCCTCACCCCCGCTACCCATTGACTGGTACAGTGGTAAACCATGCCCATAATATGGCCATGGTTTGCCACTATGGCAATGACTGGGCAGGCTACAAAAAAACAGGCACAAAAATAAAACACATTACATTAAAATCAAAACAAAAAATGCCAATAAACCAATTGATTGGCACAGTGGTATACCATGCCCATATAATATAAGCATGGTTTGCCACTCTGGCAGTCAATGGGCAACCTAAAAAAAAACAAGCACCAAAAATACAATACATAACAATTAAATAAAAACAAGCATTTGCCTAAAAATGCATTGCTTGACTGTGTTTATCTATACCCTGAAAGGGCAATTGATAAGCACATTGGCAGTCAATGGGCAAGCAACAAAAAATTCCGCAATTAAATCAAATACAATCAATGCGTTTCTTACCTTTGATGTCTTCACCCACGTCCTACGCGAGCACCGACTCTTGACCCTCGACGCAATGCTCCTCAGCAGCCGATGCGCAGAAGTCCATGATCATATGTTGCTTGAAGAGACGTCTCCCTGGGGTGAGTTCTTTCTTTTCTTCTTTCTTTGTAATCCAAAATGGACCCGGAGATGTTGATCCGACGTCTTCTTGGCATTAAATGAGACGGGACAGGCCTTCTACAAGGCCTGTGATGTCACAATTAAGTGTCAAATGGTACACCCCCACACCGATTGGCTGGTGTACCATGTGACAGAATTCCCCCCCCCTTTTTTTTTTAAGGATGTGGCGTCATCAAAAGGGAGGGAAGCCAGCCAATCAGGAAGGATGAAAATTACGTCACCAAAGAAAAATGGCTGCCATCACATGGTACTCCAACCGATTGGATTGGGAGATATACAATGTGAGGCATCACCATGGTATACCCTCATTTCAATTGGTTGGAGTACCATGTGACAGCTTCCATTTTTTTTTTTTAAAGGATGTCACGTCTTCTTGCAATGGATGTCACGTCCTTTAACGGGGCCTGTAACTTGGGAAACCGGGGTCCCCGAGGCTAAAATTAATGCAGTTAAGGTCAGGAGACCCCTGCTTCCGTACACTATTATTAAAATTCACATTAAAGCAGCTTCATTACCTTAGTGGTTTGACGCTACAGTAATGAAGTTTTTTGTTTTTTATTTTAATAGTAGTGTATGAAAGCAGGTGGTCTCCAGAGCTGAATTGTATTGATTTCAGCTTCGGGGACCATCTGCTTCCTGAGTTACAGGCACAGGTATGGGGTGCCGGTATCTCCCTGCATTATTTAAATCCCCCGGTAATGTGGGCCGTGAGGCGGAATATTTAAATATGGCGGGGATACCGGCACCCCATACCGGGGCCTGTGACCCAGGAAGCAGGGGGCCCCCGATACTGAAATCAAAGAGCTCAGGAGACCCCCAGCTCCCGTACACTATTATTGAAATGAACATTTAAACTGCACGATCGCCTGTAAGAGCCGTGCATGGAGATGCAGCTTCTCCGTGCATCTCTTCCCGACTGCAGTTTAAACAAACCGTTTCAGTGCGATAACACTAAGAAAAAAAAAAAAAAGTACGATTTTGCATTTTTTTTACCGAACTTTAAAAATATTGTGTTTTTTCTTAGTGAATACCGTTTTGACACACATTCTTTATAGTGCGGTAAGACAATGCAAAGTCGCTTGGCAATGCACTGAATTTATCCAGGTTTAGTGAATAGGCCCCTGAGTATGTTAGTGCACAAACTGAATGTGTAATGGGGTGACCATTTAATTAATAATTTATCTCCACTTGTCTTTTGTGAGATTAGGTAATGTAATGAATACTACACAGTTTACAAAAGATAAAGATGATTATTACAGGGCATTACCTAGGCCTGGTTGACCCATGGCCAGCCTTCGGGCATGACGGGTCCTTGGACCCCACGCTCCCTCCTGTCCGCGCCGGGATCTAAATTATGCCCGACAGGAGAGGGGAGAGTTGGAGGAGGGAGCTGGGGAGTCCCCGAATCAGCACAGGACCGCATCGCTGCTCATTCACAGGAGAGAGGGAGATGTGTGTGTGTGCCTGCGCAGGGGGTTTTAACTTATGTGTAGCGGCCTTCCTTTTGCTGTGACGCTTTCTCATGGCGACCCGACGTCATGTTACTGCTTGACTGCATGACGCTGCAACGACGCTAGGAGGGGCCAGGATGCCGCCTTGGGCCCAGCCAAAGGTAAGACAAGCCCTGGCTTGACCTTGCATCCAACCATACACAGAACGCACTTAATTTGGGAAGTGAGCCATCTATCAATGCAACTTTGTCACATCAGTTTTGGAGGAGCTGCCAACCATAACATGGACACCCACAAGCTCATCACAAAATGGTATGTGTAAGGTTATCTGTTTACAGGATGTGTAATGAATAAATATATAAAAATAATGGAAACAAATAATAAGTCATCAAGATTTGAGCTGCTGTTTCATCATTCTGTTCTTGGTCATGCACAATATGCAAAATAAAGAAGACCATATAAGAGAAGTTTGTATTTTTCTTTTATACTAGCTGTACCCGGCGTAACATACACCGATCTAGGAGATCTGAAAGGTTACTAATTAAACATTACTTTTTGTTTTCACCCCTCCCAGTAATGCCTTGCTGTCTCTTGTCCCCTCTTCCCCTCCTTACTCTCTCCTCTAGCATGCTCTGCTCTTTGCACTCCCTACCTTACTGTGTCTTGTCCTTTCTGTGAACACTACACTCCCTCCTCACCTACTCTTCTCATCTGTCTCCTCCTCTCCTTGCTGTCTCTCTGTTTCTTCCTCTTACTGACTTTGCTGTCTCTCCTCCCCTCTTTACACTCCCTCCTGCCCCATGTGCATACTGCTCTCCATTCCATCCACAGAGGGGGTGGGATGTGCAGCCTCACTGGTTGTCCCTGGGTAAGTGAAAGGCTGCTCAGTATCACAGAGGGGGATGTGAAGCTTCACTGGCTGTCCCTGAGTGAGTTATATAGATAGATATAACATTAATTAGGACATTACCACAGTCACTCTTCCTCTTCACCTGACTGCCATTAAAAATCCCTCCCCCCAGTGCTTCCTGGGTGAGTGAGAAGCTGTTCAGTGTAACATAGAGGGGGAGGGATGTGCAGTCTTATTGGCTGTCTCTGGGTGAGTGACAGGCCGCTCAGCCTAGAGGGATATGCAGATATCCGTGTGTGTGTGTGTGTGTGTGTGTGTGTGTGTGTGTGTGTGTGTGTGTGTGTGTGTGTGTGTGTGTGTGTGTGTGTTATATATATATATATATATATATATATATATATATATATATCAAGATAAAAAATAAGATTAGCTAATTAGCAAGTGTTATAACATATAATTTGTGTGAAATAAATATAAAGTGTAGAAAGTGATATTAATACAACTAACAGAATGTGTATATAACCGGTTATTAGAGTACCACACTAAGACATAAAACATAGAACAATCAAAAGTTCACACCAGTTCTTTGGGTGAAAGTGAAGTGATGATGGAAAAGTCCAAAACAGGCGGATGATCTGTGTGGAGCTAATTGCTGCTTCTGCAGTGTTTTTTTGCCAAACACAGAGGAATACCAAAAATAAAATAAAAAGAGAAGCACAAGCTCCATAGCGTAATACAGTACTACTTTCACCTGTATTGTTGGTTACCTAGCCATAAAGGCTATTTAAATCCAGATTCTCAGTCATCCAATCACCCCCTGATGCAAAAGAACAACTATGTTATCTTCAAGTGGTATCCGTGATAATTCTTAAAATAAGAAATGATATTACAAGTGAAAAAAAAATATAGTGCCTAAAGCACTATAAAGGTGCATCAAACATATGTGACCGTGAAATTGAGTGAAAGAAATTAGTCAATATAATTCAAATACAGACAAATAAGGTATGCAGTTTCAACCCAACTGTAGATTGCTTCCTCAATCTGTGTATTCTCTCAGGTGTCCAGGTTGATTGGGGAGGGCAGGTATATGTGGAAAAAGCAAGCACACAGGTTACCGGACAGGACCTTCGTGGAGTAGAATAGAAGACTAGAAATAGTATAGACTGATAAAAAAAAAACTTTGAGGAGTAATCATATGTTACAATACACTCACATGGTGCTATGGAGAGTAATCATATGTTAAAACACACTCACATGGTAACCTGTGTACTTGCCTGTCCTTACCTGTGGTTATCGTTAGGTACAACATCACAAAGATACCTTTATATATGTAGCCCTGTTTCCCATACACCTAAGTGAGATTGGGGTGGGTATGCTTCCTTCAGCTACTTCTAGATGTGTTGAGCTGTGACCTGTTGGTGAACAGGAGGGCTGAGTGCTCCGTGATGGTGTAGGGAGAGCCAGAACAGGGGTGCAGGTTACCTTATTCCTCAGTGGTGCAGCCCCTCCAGTCAGCACAGGTGCAGAGAATGGGCCATGCTGACACCTTGTTCTTGGCAGCAGACAGTAATTACAATGATGCTGGGTAGACCTGGCTTTATTGCAGATAGATGATATCAGACAGCAAACACAGACGCATCCCTTTTCTCTCCTTGTTCCCATCTCCTGGTCAGAGCCCTGACTCAGTCAGGCCTGTTCCTCTTTCCTCCCATCCCCTAGTGGGATGGAGGAAGAGGCTCCCCACTCCACAAGGGAAGGGGATCAGGATCACACATAACTTCTCAGACCCTCAATTTTGGAGAGTGTCAGGATTTATAACCTGAGATTGGGGGTTGGAACCCTGTCCCATAACAGCACAGGTTGAATACTGATTGGTTCATCCAAAAGCAGTGCTAGCCAATCAGTATCCATCTCTCAGACTGACACTCTCTGGTGGTTGCTAGGCCTGTTCTTGGATACCAGAATTGTGTCCAAGTCTGTAATACACGCACAGAGCCTAAAGAAGGAATTAACCTTTCCACTGCCTGCACCTAACAGGATTGACACTGGAAAGGCCCAGGAAAAAGAAGTAGCGGCCAGAAGGCTAGGCCATATATACATTTAAAGATTGTGAAATTTGGAGTACAAATTTCATTGGATTTGGGAGGAATTAACTACCTTATCTCTCCAAAACATATTGCACCATTGTATGTATGTTTATTTCCACATATACCTGTGCTCCCCAATCAACCTGGACACCTGTTACGATTGTGCTCGCCACAAACTGAGACCGGACCGCGGGGCTGAGGTGGGGTTATATAATCACTGACCTTAGTCCGCGCCGTGCCAAAGCCCAGCATATAAAGGGCAGTGAGCCAATCACAGGAGGGAGGTGTGTGAGAATTCCTCCAATGATGGAGCACCTGCTAGGGCAGCAGAGATAGCTAGCACAGGTGCTTATAGATTGCCAGAGGGAGTAATTGGAAACTGCACAGTTCTGCAAGGCTCCTTACAACACCTGAGAGAATCACATCTGATGAAGTCACTCACGTGACGAAACGCATTGGGACCAATCACAGACAGACACCTATGCGAGAGGCAATTTCAAACACCTTCTTGGTAGCTATCCAGACATGCTGCTTTCCTGATCTGTCTTCACTGTGGACAGTGTGGACTATATATTTGCGATGTGGCACCACAAGCGACAGCTGTTCCCTGGGACCATTTCTGGCAACTGCCAGTGGTCTCCCTCTGATGCGCCAATCCGAGTCTGTTCTCCGCTCTGATTGTGACATCAAGCAGCGATTTCTTCTCAAATGCGAGTTACCATGTTTCCCTTGTGAGTGCAAGTTCTGGTGACTTTCTCCTATTAATTATATTAAATTATTTTAACTGTTGCGCTATGGAGCTTGTGCGTATTTTTTTATATATATATATTTATCGCACTTTCCCCCACCCCCTGGGACATATGGCACCTACGGTAGGTGTGGTGCGTTACCTGCAGCTCACAGGAGGCCTGAACCTCCACTGCTGTGAGCCTGGGGTGTATCAGATCCATCAGGTGACAGCGCCTCCACCTACGCGTGATCCTAACAATGTGGGATAACCTCGTGCAGGACAATATAAGGAATACACACTGATATGATATAACACTTTTACTGCACACATATAAATAACAGTAATAGACAGAACCACTCAGGCCTCGCAGGGCCGTACCCCCTCACCGTGCCACCCAAACACCTAAACCCCACACCCTGGTGGGGTTTACCCCCAAAGTACTGGGGTGCCCCTGGGCACCCAACCACCCAGGTGTCCCAAACACTCAACCCACCCAAGTGTGAGACAGCGCTGCCCCACTAACGTGTGTAGAGTTGGTGCACTTGGAGTACCTGCCCAGGTTCTCTTGCACCCGGGTATGGCCAGAAAATGAAGTGGTTTCAATGATCCCAGCGATGTTAGCGTAGCCTCTGCCTCTACGTGGGGTGGTGTCCCGCGTGGACGGTGCCACCATAAAGAGTGTCTGATCAGCAGGGGGGGTGATCGGTGGTCTGGGACCAGAAGTCCAGGGTGCAGCCGCGTCCTGGCTGTGTCCCTCACACTGTTACTACAGGGACAGTGTCCCTAAATACTGGGCCTGTCCCTGCTGCAACCACAAGTTGGGAGGAGTCTTGGCCTAGCTGGGGCCTAACAGGGGGTCTCTGGCCTAGTTCAAGTGCCACAAACACTTGCACATGCAACCTACCCTGACTTGTCCCAGCTCAGACTGGCGTGGCTCCAAGCACGCGCAATGTATCAATTCTAGGAGCAGGGGAATCAGGGTTGCGTGATTGGCCCATCTGGTGCACCTGACTACTTGCCCCTGTGCACCATGGGGCTTGTAGTCTCCGCTGAGCCCTGTTATTCCAATGGCGCTTCGCGTGCCAATCACTGCGCAGGCGCGATCTCATTGCGCATGCATGCGTACAAGTAACATAGTGGCGCCCTTCAGAGGAAGCCGCCGGGAGCCTCCGGCGATCCGCTAGCCATCCTGATTACCGGCACTGCTTGTATCCCCTCCACGCAATCACCGGAGGTGCGCGCAACCCACGCTGAACCCACGCACCCCCGCAACAGTCGCGGAGGTAAGCTTGAGAGTCAGATCTGGAAGAAAGCAGTATAGGTTATTTCGGTGTAGGTATATGGCAGTTAAGATATAGAGGGTAAATAAGATATCCAGATCCAGATGTGTGGGAGACAGACAGAGAGGAGAGAGAGAGAGAGACATACAGAAAGAGAGGAGAGAAAGACAGAGACAGAGAGGAGAGTCAGAGGGGAGAGAGAGAGAGAGACAGAGGGAGGAGAGAGACAGAGAGAGAGAGGGGAGAGAGACAGAGAGAGGGGAGATAGAGACAGAGTTCGGAGAGAGAGACAGAGGAGGCGACTGACTTATTGGGGGGGGGGTGACTGACTGGGGGGTGACCGACTGGGGTTATTGGGTGGGGAGGGGGTGAACGACTTGGGTTATTGGGTGGGGAGGGGGTGACCGACTGGGGGATTGGGTGACTGACTGTATGACTGACTGACTTGGTGTGGGGGGGTGACTGATTGGGGGGTACCTCTGGTGTCTTGCACACCCACACACACACTCTCTCTCTCTCTCACTCTCTCATACACACACACACACACACACCTCTCACACTCACACTCTCATACACCTCTCACACTCTCATACACCTCTCACACTCTCTCACACTCTCACACACACACACTCTACCACACAGGGGGGTGATGAAGAGAGGAAAGGCCGCGACCAGCACCACCACTGCCCCCCGTGCGCCAATCCCCCGCCTCGCGCGGGCAAGGGAAAGGGCGGGGGGACAGAACACCCCCGCTACCACCTCCTGCCCGGCGGGCAGCGGGAGCGCTGGGGACGGAGAGGAGCACCCCAGCCTCGTGGGGATGAGCACCGGTGATGGGGAGGAGCACCCCCGCTACCACCTCCCGCCCGGCGGGCAGCGGGAGAGCCGGGGACGGAGAGGAGCACCTCCACTACCACCTCGCGGGGACGAGCACCAGGGACTAGCGACGGGGAGGTGCACCCCCGCTACCACCTCCCGCCCGGTAGGCAGCGGGACTGCCGGGGTCAGAGGAGCACCCCGCTATCACCTCCCACCTCGCTGGGATGGAGAAGAGCACATGGGATGGGGAGGAGCATCCCCGCTACCACCTCCCACCCGGCGGGCTGGGGGAGAGCCGGGGACGGAGGAGCACCCCACTATCGCCTCGCGGGGACGGGGAGGAGCACCCCCGCTACCACCTCCCGCCCAGCGGGTAGCAGGAGAGCCGGGGACGGAGGAGCACAACACTATCACCTCCCACCTCGCGGGGACGGGGAAGAGCACCCCTGCTACCACCTCGCGGTGGCCGCAGGATGCAATAGAGTACTAACCAGTTGAAGCTGAAAGGAAGGCTGATTCGCCTGTGTGGCCTTATATAGAGCCTGGCTGAAAAAAATCTTGGCAGCCCGTCAAGCCAATCAGGTTGCTGGATTTGTAAAATAAAACAAAAAAACATTTTTTTAATCACAGAACCGCGTGCGCTAAGTGGCCATTAGGTGGGGTCGCCACGGGGCAAATCGGCGACCGGGCGACCGGATTTGTCGAGCACTGTGTATATATATATATATATATATATATATATATATATATATATATATATATATATATATATATATATTTTTTTTTTAATATATATATATATATATATATATACATCTATATTTATATAAAGAAGACCACAGTGGCACTCAAAAGCTCAAGATAATCTCATTTAGCAAAGTATGTCATTTAAAAAAATCTATAATAATTTACAATTATTAAAGTGATTTCAAACTGATCCTGGGCAAGGGATTTTACATAAAATGTATATTTAATTACTAATTGGTTCCAATATAAACAGGTTAATTAAGAGCTTTCTTCTGTTAGCTTTATAAATGGTTAATTTGTACATAACCACTGAGTCTATTTTTATGTCTCCATAAACAATATTTTCTCCTGTATTAAAAACCAAAAGTCATGCTCTCTGAAGCAAAAAAGTAAAAAGCTTAATTTTTCAGCTGCGTGTCTGAATATCTAGAACCGCACCTTTTCATGCTTCACTGGCTAAATTTAATATCTAAATGGTATTTTGGCGAAGATCTTTTCTTCTGGAAGAATATATGCAAATATGATATATTTTTTATGGTTTTGAGTGAAAGGTGAAAGCAAATTTCAGTATAATTTGTTTTCTTGTTGCTGTTGTGAATATATCATCATGTGACATGAAGTTGGAGACTCTCCTGTTGGCATGTCGCAGAAGTCACTGACGTGTACAATCACGCTCTTCCTTCTTGCTTTGATAGGGGTTTGTACCTGGGGAGGTTATAGATGACATCAGTGAAATCCTTGTACAGCTTTGTGAAGTGTTTATTTAGTCTCTGATGATAAATTAAGGCAATATTGTGTAAATGACTGGGAATGCTGGAAAAAAAAAACTTACCACAAGTTGTATAATGCAATAGGAAGGACTTTTTCAGATTATTAGTTTTAGAATGTAGGTTTGTTTTCCTGCAGAGACCAATCTTCCAGATGTAACTAATGAGCCATTCATTTATCCCTGGAGTTTTGGTGAAAGATATGCAATTTGTACATACTGATGGTACTTTAAATGAAAGTTCAGAACCATAGCATGTTTTTTTTTTTAACAAACTTAATACAGACATATGGACAAAAAAGTAGGAACATACAAATAATTAGTCAGTCTTCTACAAAATACAGATATAATACTATATTTATCCATCCACACTAAAAATACAATGTATAAGAGAATAGTTTAACTATGCTAAATTAATTTTACAAGATAATAACAATTCTATTTTCTTCAGGGAGCCAGAGGCAGCATCTTGGATTTGTGATGGCTTCCATTACCTTGGAAGTGCATAATGATTCATTTATAATCCTCCTGACTAGTGTTTCTTCTGGAACAACGTAAATCCTTAATTTTATCACAGTTGTGTATGTAGCCAGGTCACCTAATGGCTACTATTCTGCTCTTTGGCTGGCAGTAAACCCTGGTACAATCAGGTTGCCAGTAGTTGCTATGGGGTTCTCTCCTTCCGAGGAGCTGCATTTGAGTGACAGCAGGAGGCGGTGACATCAGGCCTGGGCATGACCAATCATGAGCCAGACCTGATGCCCTCCCTCTGGCAGTACTTAAAGGCAGGACCACCCTAAATTTGTAGGTTGTCCTTCCCCCACTGAGGAAGGCAGGTCGCACAATGGAAAGGCTGAGATTGGGCCTTCTCCAGCAGAGGTGTGCCTTTTCCTTGTCAAAATGTTTTGCTGCATTGCAATGCTAGGGCCTATCCAGGGTTTGCAGAGGGAGTTGGTTGAGGTGGGAGAGGGCAGTTGTGTGCAGTCTGTTGGGAGAGGCTGCAGTAAATATGGAATTTACTAAAAAAGGTGTTCGGTGAAACCAAACCAAGTTTGTATAGAAATGCATGTAAGATGCCATTGCTGTGGCCATAACACAACCTTAGAGCATCCGATGTATAAAGACGTTATCATTATGTCTTCCAACAGTCTCCCCTCCTGGAAGAATGTTTTGCTGTTTGTCTATGTTTGCATGCATGTACAATTTAAAGTACTCTACTCACCCTCTTGCAACTATGATAGCAACATTTATGAACCAGGTATTGAAAGTTAAATGGGAATAAAAACTATCTACTCTGATCAAAGATATGTTATGAAGTCCTAATAAAACTGATGGCGGTGCAAATGCTTAATGTCAGCCAATGTTACCTACTGAATGTTCAGGAGTCTCTAAAAGGTAAACCTCTGTAATTCTGAGCATGTGCAGATAATTAAGTGTTCATTAACCCTGTCAGTACTAGAGGAGCATGCAACACATTTTGTTTTACTTTTCAGTGTGTTTCAGCCTCCTCCGGCAGTCTCGTGTGACCTACATTACCTTAAAAGTTAGCTCAAGGGGATGCCCTTAAACCTTCACTGCCAGAGGGACCAGCAATGTATTAGAAACAAAGGAGTTGCTTGCCCCTCTTGAAGTGAATGGATGCAAGCAGTTTTATTTTATGCTGTCCTATATAATGGCCTAGTGCAGGCCTGCACAACTCGTAAAGTGCGGAGGGCCGAAATGCTCCAAGAAAAAAAAAATTGGGCTGCACGGGTAAAATCATCATCATCATCATCATCATCATCATCATCATCATCATCGTCTCTCCTCCAGCACCTCATCATCATCCTGCACCTCCCATTACTCTCCCCCCTGCATCTCCCATCTCCCCCCCCCTGCATCTCCCATCTCTCCCCCCCTGCATCTCACATCTCTCCCCATCTCTCCCCCCCTGCATCTCCCATCTCTCCCCCCCTGCATCTTCCATCTCTCCCCCCCCCCTGCATCTCCCATCTCTCCCTCCCCTGCATCTCCCATCTCACTCCCCCCCCCTGCATCTCCCATCTCTCCCCCCCCTGCATCTCCCATCTCTCCCCCCCCTGCATCTCCCATCTCTCCCCCCCTGCATCTCCCATCTCTCCCCCCCCCCTCGGCATCTCCCATCTCTCCCCCCCCTCTGCATCTCCCATCTCTCCCCCCCCCTCTGCATCTCCCATCTCTCCCCCCCCCCCTGCATCTCCCATCTCTCCCCCCCTGCATCTCCCATCTCTTTCCCCCTCTGAATCTCCCATCTCCCCCCCCCTCTGCCTCTCCCATCTCTCCCCCCCTGCATCTCCCATCTCCCCCCCCTGCATCTCCCATCTCTCCCCCCCTCTGCATCTCCCATCTCTCCCCCCCCTGCATCTCCCATTTCTCCCCCCCCCTGCATCTCCCATCTCTCCCCATCTCTCCCCCCCTGCATCTCCCATCTCACTCCCCCCCCTGCATCTCCCATCTCTCCCCCCCTTCTACATCTCCCATCTCTCCCCCCCCTGCATCTCCCATCTCTCCCCCCCCCCTGCATCTCCCATCTCTCCCCCCCCCTGCATCTCCCATCTCTCCCCATCTCTCCCCCCCCTGCATCTCCCATCTCTCCCCATCTCTCCCCCCCTGCATCTCCCATCTCACTCCCCCCCCTGCATCTCCCATCTCTCCCCCCCATCTGCATCTCCCATCTCTCCCCCCCCCTGCATCTCCCATCTCTCCCCATCTCTCCCCCCCCTGCATCTCCCATCTCACTCCCCCCCCTGCATCTCCCATCTCCCCCCCCCCTCTGCATCTCCCATCTCTCCCCCCCCTGCATCTCCCATCTCCCCCCCCTGCATCTCCCATCTCACTCCCCTCCCTGCATCTCCCATCTCACTTCCCCCCCTGCATCTCCCATCTCTACCCCCCCCCCTCTGCATCTCCCATCTCTCCCCCCCTCTGCATCTCCCATCTCTCCCCCCCTCTGCATCTCCCATCTCGCTCCCCCCCCTGCATCTAACATCTCACTCCCCCCCCTGCATCTCCCATCTCTCCCCCCCCTCTGCATCTCCCATCTCTCCCCCCCTCTGCATCTCCCATCTCTCCCCCCCTCTGCATCTCCCATCTCACTCCCCCCCCTGCATCTCCCATCTCACTCCCCCCCCTGCATCTCCCATCTCCCCCCCCCCTGCATCTCCCATCTCTCAATCTCCCTCGCCCCCCCAAGCTTCTTTGCCCCCCCCCAATCTCCCTCTCTCCCCCGCATCTCCATCTTTCCCTGGTCCCACGGGTCCCACTCCCTGCCTATGCGACCACACTGCCGGGGTGCAGGAGGGAGGGCCAGAGGGAGAGTCTGGGTGCCGGATGGGGAGTTACAGCGGGAGAGCGGGAGAGCGGGAGGGCACGTGGCGGCCCCCCCCCTCGCCCCCCCCCCAACCTCTCCCCCCCCCCAACCTCTCCCCCCCCAACCTCCCCCCACCCCCAATCTCCCTCGCCCCCCCAAGCTTCTTTGCCCCCTCTCTCCCCCGCATCTCCCTGGTCCCACGGGTCCCTACCTTATGCGGTCACTGGTGAAGTAATGAACTAGACAGAAGCTCCAGGTGCTGCACTGGCTGGTGTGCAAAAGCGCGGGAGAGCGTGGCTGCTGCTAGCCCCGCCTCCCATCCAATCCCGGGCCACGGCTCAGCTGCCTCTGCATATTTCCAGGGGGGGCCATGCTTCCGCCCCACGTTGGGAGCTGGGAAGGGGGGGGGTGGAGCGGGCCGCGCCGGGACCGCAGGGAATCGGCGCCATTTTTTTTCAAAGTTTTTTTTTTTTTCAAATTTTTTTTTTTTTCAAAGTTTTTTTTTTTTTTTCAAAGTTTTTTTTTTTTTTTACATTTCATTGAGGGCCGCACAGAGAGGCCAGGCGGGCCGCATGCGGCCCGCGGGCCGCGTGTTGTGCAGCCCTGGCCTAGTGGAATATTGGTAATGTTCAGGCATTTTTTTTTAAATTAACACTTGGATTACTAAAATAATCCAATAACGCAAATTGACATGATTAAGTGAAGTGATGTAATTATAGAACAGTAAGAACAGGCACTCCAGAGACGTCTTATGGCTCTTTTAGTGTGGCTACCACAGTTGTTTAAATGTTGCTTGCATATAAAATCTTCTCTATTAAGCACATCTTGTAAAGTGAAGCCATTCAACATCTTATGCAGTAGCTGCCACGATACGTGCTGCAAACCTTTAGTAAATACTGTCATAGTCATAAGATTTATGAGTCATTTATCAAAGTAACCTGGCTGAGCCAGATTTATTGAACTAAAAAAATGTCACTGGTGTCAATGGAAATGGTGAGTAAATCTGGTTTACCTCAGTTTTGCAGCCAGGAGACATAGTATGGATCACACTATAATAATAATTGTTTGTTCTTGTATAGCGCTGCTAGTTTTACGTAGCGTTTTACAGAGACTGTGTCTGCAAAATGTCTCCGTAAAGCGCTATGTAAAACTAGCAGCGCTATACAAGAACAAACAATTATTATTATTATATTTATATGTTTTTTATGGGGTTTGATCATTGTCCCTAATGTATGACTTTAGATACAGGTCTACTAATTTGAAACAATTTACACCACGACCAAAATTACATATGAATACCCACATCATGATATGATCTCTTTTGTAAAGCACTGAGTACAGCTGTGGGTGCTATATAAATAAAGATATACATATAGCTAAACTGATCGATGGTTGGCTTGCCAAACTGCGGATTTTGAAGGTTCCATGCATGTTTAGCTATGTGGATTAACCACTTTTCTAATCCAGGACAAAAAAAACTGTGTGATTATATGAATTCTACATAGGAAACAAGGGTGTCAGAATTGGGCATATCTAAATTATCATTTAAATCCAAATTCTAATTTATTCTAAGAATTTTGTGTGGACATCACGCCTGATAAAATGCTGATTTTCCAAATTCTGTAGAACGTAAAATTTTGCATCTACATTTTCCCTACAAGTTGAGCCACAAATGCAATTTTCTCTTCCCATGACTCTCCTAGTTGGTTTCCTCCTGAATGCAAGTGTCTCTCAGAGATCAAAAATTGAAACAGCAGATATTTGGGGGTAAACATTTAGTGACTAGTATGTCTGAAAAAGTGTCAGGAAAATATTTTTTGTTTACTGCCAATGATGTGCCTGCAAAACTACATACAATTAGGTCTGGAAATAATTGGACACTGACACAATTTTTATAATTTTGGCTCTGTACGCCACCACAATGGATTTGAAATGAAACAACCGAGATGCAATAGAAATGCAGACTTTCAGCTTTAATTCAAGGGGTTGAACAAAAATATTGTATGAAACGTTTAGGAATTGCAACCATTTTCATACAAAGTCCCCTTATTTCAGGGGCTCAAATGTAATTGGACAAATTAACACAATCATAAATAAAATGTTAATTTTTAATACTTTGTCGAGAATCCTTTGCAGGCAATGACCGCTTGAAGTCTGGAACGCATGGACATCACCAAAATCTGGGTTTCCTCCTTTGTGATGCTTTGCCAGTCCTTTACTGCAGCTGTTGTTTGTTTGTGGGTCTTTCTGCCTTAAGTTTTGTCTTCAGCAAGTCAAATGCATGCTCGATCGGGTTGAGATCAGGTGATTGACTCGGCCATTGCAGGATATTCAACTTCTTTGCCTTAAAAAACTCCTGGGTTGCTTTCGCAGTATGTTTTGGGTCATTGTCCATCTGTAAAGTGAAGCGCCGTCCAATCAACTTTGCTGAATTTGGCTGAATCTGAGCAGACAATATATTCCTATACACTTCAGAATTCATCCGGCTGCTTCTGTCTTCTGTCACATCATCAATAAACACTAGTGACCCAGTGCTATTGTAAGCCATGCATGCCCATGCCATCACACTGCCTCCACCGTGTTTTACAGATGATGTGGTATGCTTCGGAACATGAGCCGTTCCAAGCCTTCTCCATACTTTTTTCATCCCATCATTCTGGTACAGGTTGATCTTAGTTTCATATGTCCAAAGAATGCTGTTCCAGAACTGGCTGGCTTTTTTTTAAAGATATTGTTTGGCAAAGTCTAATCTGGCCTCTCTATTCTTGGGCTTATGAATGGTTTGCACCTTGTGGTGAACCCTCTGTATTTGCTCTCGTGAAGTCTTCTCTTTATGGTAGACTTGGATAATGATATGCCTACCTGCTGGAAAGTGTTCTTCACTTGGCTGGATGTTGTGAAGGGGTTTTTCTTTACCATGGAAAGGATCCTACGATCATCCACCACTGTTGTCTTCAGTGGATGTCCAGGCCTTTTTGTGTTGCAGAGCTCACCAGTGCGTTCTATTTTTCTCAGAATGTACCAAACTGTTGATTTGGCCACTCCTAATGTTCCTGCTATCTCTCTGATGGATTATCTTTTTTTTTGCAGCCTAAGGAAGCCCTGTTTAACTTGCATTGAGAGCTCCTTAGACCGCATGTTGTGGATTCACAGCAACAGCTTCCAAATGCAAATGCCACACCTGGAATCAACTCCAGACCTTTTACCTGCTTAATTGATGATGAAATAACGAAGGAATAGCCCACACCTATCCATGAAACAGCTTTTGAGTCAATTGTCCAATTACTTTTGGTCCCTTGAAAAAGAGGGGGCTACATATTAAAGAGATGTAATTCCTAAACCGTTCCTACAATTTGGATGTGAATACCCTCAAATTAAAGCTGATAAACTGCACTTTAATCCCATATTCATTATTTAACTTTAACTTGAATTTACTTTGGTACATAGCCGAAATAACAAAACTTGTATCCGTGTCTAATTATTTCCGGACCTAACTGTATCTTGATATAACCAGCCATTAGTTACTACTGCTATGTTCTCAGAGATTTCAAGAATGGTTTATTTTGCATTAGGTAACTGGCACAGATAAATGTTGCATCCAGTAATATCTTGAGTAATCCAAAATGTAAAGTTACATGACGATGCTGCTGCTGTCCTTCGATGAGTACTAGCTCTACACCAGCGTATCGCAATTTATTCATGTAAGCTGCATGAGTCGCTGGAAATTTTCGAGAAACCTAAATAGAGCATAAGAGTAATATAAATTAGTTTTATTTAAGAAGATGTATTAATGGTTCCACATAATGGTTGTTTGATAAGAGACACTGACAGACAGCAGTAATTTAGATATAGAAGATATACCAAAATACATGGGTTGACTAAATGAAAAACATGTGAATGTAATCTGAATTTTAAAAAAAAACCATTCCTGTAGTGTATTTGTGCAGAATTGTGCATACTGTCAAACAAGGTCACCTCTTCTGCATGATTGAGAGACCTGCAACTCAGTGCAAAGTACATAATCTTAGTACTAAAGTTATCAATGTCTGTCCACATCTGCATGTTTTGTAACTGCTACAAATGAAAACTTTTCAATTAACATAACATAATATAATACTGTAGCACTGAACTTGGCATTTTCACATACTATTGCCATTTTCTTTTCTGAGCCCCGTTGCTTGAAATTCTAACAGAAAACAAAAGTAGCAAAACGGTAAAGGAAAAAAAAGGTTTAAAAAGGTACAATATGTGTCATGAAAAGCTACAATAGCCATCCAAATTTGTTTCGCCTACCGAGAGGTTTCCTGAAAAGTGTTTAATTTTTATTACATGTGCATGTATTTGGCAAGTATTGTGACTTGCACACACTAAAGAACATGCACAGTCCCATAGATCAGCAGTGCGCAAAGTGGGGTGAGGGGCGCGAGATTCGCTGCGGGGGGCGCGGGGGTTACAGAGGTCCCACGCGCTTCCTGAAGGCATTTAAATTCATGCCGGAGGAGCTGCAAGACCTCTGTAAACGTCTCCTTACCTTGATTTAGACGGCTCCTTGTAACGCGTTGCCATGGTAACGTGACGGCAAGACACCAGGACGTCTTGAGTCAAGGTAAGCGGGGGAGGGGGGAAAGGAGGGGGCAAGAGGGCAGTGGGACAGCCGGCATGGGGAAAAAGATTGCACTCCTCTGCCTTAGATTGTGGTTAATTCCTGGAACCAAAAAATAGTCTAAATTGCATTTAAGTTCTATGTAACAAGAACACTTAACTTTTAGTGTGCTCCTAATAAAACGAAAAAGGACTTCCAGCAAATTATATAATCCCTGATAATACTAAAAAAAAATTTATTAAGTTATAAATGTATTAGGCTACTGTATAAACTAAATGCTTCCACTAAATGGTCTCTCTCATCATCCCTCCTGTTTGTAAAGAAATCCTAGTGAAAATCATTAGTTATTTGTATCTTATTGTAATTTGATCAAACAAAACCAAATCTAAACATTGTTATAAAGTCCTTAGTACAGCGGTGCGCAAACTGTGGGGCGCGACCCCCAGGGGGGGCGCGACACTGCCGACGGGGGGCGCGGGGTTTACAGAGGCCCCGCGCGCTTCCCGAAGGCACTTAAATTAAGTGCCGGGGGAGCTGCAGGGCCTCTGTAAACCTAACTTACCGTGGCTCCGGCGGCTTCCTCCCTGTGTCGCCATGGCAACGCGGCATCAAAATGACGCTGCGAGGTCATGTGACGTCACGTTGCTATGCCAAAGGAACAAAATGAAATGACATGATATAAATTAGAGCATGGCTTCTCTCCATCTTTTTATTTGCTTTATCTAGTATTGTGATTTACCTGTACATCTGAAGCTCTTGATCTTAAAAGGCTCCTTGTTTTGTACATGTGGAGGTGGCCTAATTCATTTTATAGTTTTATTAGACTTGCTATGATCAGAGGAAGACGAGGATAAAAAAAAGATAACTGGTGAATTTAGTTAAGTACTTTGTCCTGATTGCTACTTTGCTGTTTGTCCGTCCATTTACATTACTTAAGAGATTTAACTACAAATTCACTTATTTCCCTTCAGATGAATAGAAGGTATATTTATTACTTACTTTATTTCTAGTTTTTTTTATTAGGAGTAATTTAATTCCTCTAATTTTTGCTTTACATAAGATGGGTCAGTATCAGAATTTGAATCTAAAGCTTTCTGACCAGTACTTTAGTGCAAGAATGTGCTAAACAGAGAAATGCAAAAAAAGAATACAATATTAACCATAGGTTAATATTGTGTTGCCTAGATAAAGTGTATGTGTGTATAATCTTCAGCCCTTGTCGATCAACTGCTGAATGAAGGCCTCCTCAATGATCTTCCAGGTACTGTGGTGGCACAAGCATCTCTTCTCTACGTTGCTCCAACACATTTTACTTTACATCTTACTTTTGGTTGTCTTGGTCTTTTGATATCCCTTGGAACTCAGTCGAGTGCCACCTTCATCTAATAATGATTAATTCTTGCAATATGTCCAGCCAACTGCCTTTTTAATTTATTCAGACTTGTGATGTAACTTACTTTTGTTTGCTTTCTAACCCATTTATTCTTTTTCCTGTCTCATTGAATAATACCCCGCATACATCTCCATACTTTGAGTTGTCTTGAAGCTTCTGAATTATCTTTACATTTAGGGTCCAAGTTTCATATCCATATGTGAGCACAGACAGAATTTATTTCTAAAATGTTTTACCAGGAAGTAATACAGTGAGTTACCTCTCGTTTTCAAGTATGTCCTGGGCAGAGAGTTATGATGACAAATACATGGTTACAAATACATAGTTACATTAAGTGAGCAGGGTTATACATCATATACGGGCATACCCCGCATTAACGTACGCAATGGGACCGGAGCATGTATGTAAAGCGAAAATGTACTTAAAGCGAAGCACTACCTTTTTCCCACTTATCGATGCATGTATTGTACTGCAATCGTCATATACGTGCATAACTGATGTAAATAACACATTTGTAACAGGCTCTATAGTCTCCCCGCTTGTGCACAGCTTCGGTACAGGTAGGGAGCTGGTATTGCTGTTCAGGACGTGCTGACAGGCGCATGCGTGAGCTCTCGTTTGCCTATTGGGTGATATGTCCTTACTCGCGAGTGTACTTAAAGTGAGTGTCCTTAAACCGGGGTATGCCTGTACAAGACATTGCATGCACAATAAGAGATAATATATAAAATAGTCGTGTGTAACAATTAACAGACCAGATTAAAATGTGAGACAGCTTTAATTTTGAAAGAACTTAGACTGGTGGCGGCTGCGAGAGTCTCTGGTAGATTGTTCCAGTTGTGAGGTGCACGGTAAGAGGAGGAGCGGCCGGATACTTTGTTGAATCTTGGGACCATGAACAGTCTTTTGGAGTCAGATCTCAGATGATATGTGATGCATCTGGTAAGGGTGAGGAGCTGGTTCAGATAGATGGATAATTGGCATTAGCATCTGTTGTGCGATAAGCTTTCTGACCAGCAGACTTAAAGAGGATTTGTTCCTATAAAGTACACCTAGTTCGGCATAGGTTTTGGATGTCAGGGTATCAATGTACAAACCAAATGTTAAATGGGAGTCAAACCATATTCCAAAGTATTTAAAACTAGTGACAGGAGTTAGGGTGGTATTAGCGTTGGTTCTGATCTGGAGCTCATTCATTGGAAGCTTTAAAAATGTAGCCTTGGTCCCAAATATCATTGTTACAGTCTTGTCCGTGTTTAAAAACAGTTTGGTTGGGGAAATCCAATTTTCCCACACTGGTTCAACACTTTCCTCTAGAGGCACAGTAGAAGGTTCCCTTGTAAGATTATTTTGTTTCTTCCACATGTACTTTATTTCATATTTATTCTCATATTGCTTTGATTGGAAAGGTCCCAATCCATTCATACTTGCTGATCAGGCAGACATCATTTTCAACTTCTAGTTCTACTCCATTTGTTTTTATTTTTGTAGAGTTGACACATTTGTTGAACATCACTTTGGTGATTCTGTGAGGATCGGGCACAGGCTCCGCTCAAGAGTTTGATTCAGACTTGCAGTTATACCTCATCAGCACCTGCTGTGTGCACAATGCACAGCAACGAATCAGGGCTCTGGTTTCACTTTCTGCTTCTGTCATGCAGCCGTTTAGCTATTAGCTGTTCATCCTTTATAAGCTCAGCCTTTGCCTCTGCAAATTGGTTGAGCATAACAGTTTGTTTCTTGTGACGTTGTTCTGGTTGGAAGCACTCTGTTGTTCCTTGTCCTGCCTTGCTTTGCTGTGCTTGTCTTGCCTTACAGTTTCACCTGGACCTTGAGCACGGTTATTTACCTACCATTCTACAGTCTCCTACCCTCGATCTCGGCTTGGATATGTACTACCCTACCTTCTGCTATCCTCGACCTCAGCTATGTGACACCTACTACCCTCCAGTCTCCTACCCTCGAACATGGCGAGTATAACTACTACCCCGACTTCTCCTACCCTGACCCGGCTACACGACTTTGAACCTGCACACCGGATGTGGCTGCTCGGCTATGGGTCGGTGTTTACTAATCCCCACCTTGGCTTCGCGGGCCCGTCGTGTTTGTGGTGAGCACTCGTTACAGATTAATATGGAGGCTCACCTTCCCTAATTTTGTTGCTGGAGGTCTTCTGGACTTAAAAATAACAATGTCAAATGCAAATCGTAGGTGACTCAAGTATTCACCGGTAATTTAGATTCCCTTTTCTTCCCAATTCAATGTCGTGAACAATTCTTAAAGTGTTGCTGTGAAAAGCTGTAGTGACATGGTGTCTCCCTGTCGCACTCCCTTGCTTATCTTTATTTTGCTTGTATCGTCATGTAATCTAATGGCTGATGTGTGTCAGGAATCCACTCCTGGCTTTGGCTGGAGCCCATCCATCCGGAGCTTTGCAGGTTCCAGACAATCTATTCCCTGCTTCTGCAATCACCTGCCTCCTGCTGCCTCCTGTGCAGCTCTGGCCTGATTGGCCCCCTGTGCTATTTAGGTGCCTGCCCCGCCCTCAGGAAGTTGCTGGACATAGACTTTGCAATCCAAGTTGCAAGTGACTGTGCTTGTCACAGACTCCCTGTTTGGCCTGCTAGGCCTCCTTGTGCCTGGTATCCTGCTTCCAGTCCCCTGCTTCACAAGCCCTTCTTGCTTAGCTGCCCCGGCGCTGCTTTCCTTGTTCCTGGCAGACTTCGCCGCCGCGCTGAAGCGGCTACGCTGGTGTCCCCAGTGTTTCCTGTGGCGTGTCTGCACCCCTGGTTCCTTAAGGTCGGTGCTTATACATCCCCACCTCAGCCCCGCGGTCCGGTACCAGTTTGTGGCAAGCACGTACGTTACAATGTGGCATTCTTGTAAATGTTCCTTATAATATCAGTGTATACTTCAACACTGTCTTCTTTATGCACTTGAAATGTCTGAGGTGTAGACACAATCAAATGCTTTTTTGTAATCTATGAATCCTAAACTTTTGTATTTATGTAATGCTTGCGCTGCCAACGAGCAAGACAGGACCCCGGTACTGAGGTGGAGAAGTAATAAACCACGCATCCACAGGAGCGGAAGCGTGCCTTGCAGGCGGATTGTCAAATGTTGCCGGGTCTGGGTTGGAGAGAGTGGGTTAGTTGATACCTGCCAAGGTCTTGGAATGGAGAATCAATTTAATTCCCGACCCTGATTCTGCGCTCGACTATTTCCAATCTGAGTTCTTAAAACTCTGCGATACCCATGCTCCATTATGCAAAATAAGGGTACGGGGGGCCGACCTTCCATGGATTACAACTGATCTTATAGCACTCTACCAGTTCAGGGATACTTGTGGAAAAGCTACAAAGTAACTGGCACTACCAAGGATCTCAATCACTACAGATGCCTGCGGAACATGTGCACAAGGCAAACAGGGCACGCTAAAGCACAATATTACTCTGACAATCTCCACCAGAATACATCAAACCCAGCAAACTTCTGGAAGGTTATCAACAATATATTCCAGCCTTCTAACCATCAACAACCAAGTAATATCACTAAGGGGGATATTACTCTGACAAACCCCACTGACATTGCAAATGCATTCAATGATTACTTTGTGGGGTGTGCCACTAACTTATTAGCGAAACGCAGCCCAAACCACAAACCTGAATCTCATCCTGGGAGTACCCACATAGCCCGACCCCCTCCCAACACTGCACAAAACTTTCAATTTGGCCCAGTATCCGAAGAGGAGATTACACAAACGCTCCTCAAATTAAAACTAAGCAGCCAATGTGAACCTGACTTATTACAATCTAGGTTCCCATGACTTGGTGCACCAGCCATTGCCAAACCAATTGCTTACATAGTCAACTCTATCCTGTCTGCAGGCCATATCCCTAAGACCTGGAAAACTGCCAGAGTTGTCCCAATCTTCAAAAGTGGGGACAAAAACACTGTCTCAAACTACAGGCCAATCTCACTTCTCCCAATTCTATCCAAAGTCATGGAAAAATGTGTCCACTCCCAATTAAGCGATTACTATACTAAGACAAATTTCCCTAGCCAATTCCAATCTGGCTTTCGCCCCAAACACTCCACCGTAACTACCCTGCTAAAAGTTTGCAATGAAATCCAGTGTGGAATGGAACGGGGACAACCCACTGGTGCAGTATTCCTAGATTTTGCAAAGGCTTTTGATACTGTTGATCATGTTATTCTGCTTAACAAGCTCCAGAGCTCTGGAATAGGGAAGCATGCTTTAAACTGGTTTCAGTCCTACCTATCAGGTAGATCCCAACATGTGTCCATCTCAGGCTCTAACTCCAACCCCCTGGATATCACCTGTGGTGTCCCGCAAGGCTCTGTTCTGGGGACCCTACTCTTCTCAGTGTTCATCAATGATCTTCCCACAGCTTGTAAGGAAGCCTCAATACACATGTATGCAGATGACACAATCCTATATGCACACAGCCATAGCCTCTTTGACCTTCAACACATACTTCAGTCTGACTTTTTGAGACTCGTAAACTGGATTTCCCACAACAAACTGTTTTTAAACACTGACAAGACTGTAACAATGGTATTTGGGATGAAGACTAAATTTTTAAAGCTTCCAGCGACTGAGCTCCAGATTAGAACTAACACCACCCTAACCCCTGTCACTAGTTATAAATACCTGGGCATATGGTTTGACTCCCACTTAACATTCGAGATGCACATTGATACCCTGACAACCAAGACCTATGCCAAACTGGGGGTACTTTACAGGAACAAATCCTCCCTAAGTCTCCTGGTCAGAAAGCGTATTGCACAGCAGATACTAATGCCAATTATTGACTATGGAGACATAGTATATGGCTCGGCACCTCAAACCCACCTTAGCAAACTTGACACCCTCTACAATTCAATTTGTCGTTTTGTTCTCCAATGCAACTACAACACACATCACTGCGAAATGCTCAAAGAACTGGATTGGTCATCACTCGAGTCTAGGCGCAAAGTTCACCTTTCCTGTCTTGCCTTTAAATTCTTTATGGGCAAGCTACCCAGCTATCTGAACAAGCTCTTCACCCCTACTACATGCAGCACTTATCATCTGAGATCAGACTCCAAAAGACTGTTCATGGACCCAAGGCTCAACAAAGTATCCGGCCATTCCTCCTTCTCTTACCGTGCACCCCAAAACTGGAACAACCTACCAGAGACTCTCACATCCACCACCAGTTTAAGTTCTTTCAAATCTAAGGCTGTCTCACATTTTAATCTGGTCTGTAACTGTTTCATACGCCCAAAATATATATTTTCTTTAACTGTGCATGCAATGTCTTGTATATTAATGTATACCCTGTTCATTTATGTAACTGTATTTGTAACCATGTATTATTTGTATTAACTCTGTGCCCAGGACATACTTGAAAATGAGAGGTAACTCTCAATGTATTACTTACTGGTAAAATATTTTATAAATAAATAAATAATGTATAAATAGAAAAACATGAGAAGTGCACGCTCCATGATAATAATAATTGTTTTTAATCCATAAAAAGACAAGATGCTCACTTATAAGACAAGAGTAGGTAACTCGCAATGATTTTGTCAAAGCAACTGGTTACCAATTGTCAATCTCACATAAGATGATTCTAATTAAGGGGCTGCCACAGTGCCTCTTTTTTCTTTCCAGAGAATTAGGGTACTAAATAGCAGGCTTTCCCTGGAGATAAAAAAGCCTCAGTTGTTAATAGTCTAATCACAGAGCCATAGGGAAAGTAAAACAGTTGGTATAGTAGTACGAATTTCAATTCATCTCCATGTACTCACTCAGTGATTTCACTGCAGGACCTCTCTGTTCAGCGTGTGATGACCTCACTGGATCTCACTCACACATTTAAGTTCGCTTCCACATGGGGCTGCTACAGTGTCTTGCACTGAGTCTCTGTAATCTTAGCTGCTGAGATAAAATACTTTATAGAGAGACAAAATCCCCAAAGCTCTCAACAATTCTCCACATACAGAGCACAGGAAAAGCGGGACAGCTGATGTAAACAGTCCCAGTATTCTGTGAATTTCTATGAGAGTCTGTGCATTTGCTGCACTAAATGTGTACAGTACCTTCACTGTGGCATGTCCCTGTTGGTGTGATGACATCACTTAGTTGGTTCAACAAAAAAGATCACGTTTCCAGATGCGTTTCGTCAGCTGTTACGGTGACTTCATCAGGGGAAGGAGACTTTGGACTCCATGCAGATGTCTTGTATACTGTAGGCTACACATCATTAAGCAATCATAAAATCAATATATCAATCAATACAAAAATGCAGTTAGATATGTAACGTTGCTCCTAACATAGCCTGTATAAAAACAAATTATAAACATTCATAAAAAGAGATTTAAGGCAATAACTGTACAAATGAAAAGAAGACAAACACAGACCTTTTTAAGTAAGTTTGAAAGGTAAATGTATTAGGCCACAAGCCACTATTCGGACTTACAAGTAAGGTAATTGAAGTGCAGCATCAGAGGAATTAACAGGTAAGTAAGCACCACGGTACGGACTGTTTCATCAATTCACAAATCCGTGACACACAACACGTGGATACCGTTCTCGTAGGGGTCACGTTATGATATCCGGTCGTCCTTCCTCGGAGCCCTGCTAATGCAGGCGACGACAGTGTTCCTGAAACGCATATCCTAGACCGGTAACCCATAACGAGCGACTAACCAGGAAGGACGACCGGACATCATAACGTGACCCCTACGAGAACGGTATCCACGTGTTGTGTGTCACGGATTTGTGAATTGATGAAACAGTCCTTACCGTGGTGCTTACTTACCTGTTTATTCCTCTGATGCTGCACTTCAATTACCTTACTTGTAAGTAAGAATAGGGGCTTGTGGCCTTATACATTTACCTTTCAAATTTACTTAAAGAGGTCTGTGTTTGTCTTCTTTTCTTTTGTACACATATTTGGAGGTTCCCTGGCAGAACCTTGAAGGGCTGAGGAACCCATCCTTCTGAAGACTACAACACTAGACCCTCTTCATCTTGAATTATTAAGGACTAATGGTTGAGCACTGGTAATCTGTTTTGTTTTAAGGCAATAACTATCAATCAGTAGCATAAGGAGCCATTAGCTACATAATTGGCCTTGAAACAAATACATTTATGGGGATTTAAAAAGTTACTCCCAGTTTAAGGGGTGAACTTAATAGGTGTAGTACACAACATATTTAACTGGCATATATAGAAACACAGTCATGCCACTCCTAATATAAATGTACACACCAGAGTTTCTCCAAGATCTTCTAATTAATTACCCATGAAGAGTAAAAAAAAAAAACCTGTGAATTAATAAATATACATAACATACAGTACAAGAAGACGAACAAAGAATTTTAGAAAAAGAGACATCCATTAAACAATAATACTTGTATCAATCATTTCATTAAGATCATTTGGAAATAAACTTTACATGTTAAAAATTCAGTAGGGTGTGTGCGTGTGTCTGTGTGTTCTCTGGAAATAAATATATATATATATATATATATACACATTTATATTGTGTTATGACGCTTCAATTAGTTTACTATTATCTCCATGTATCTGTACCATACATCAGGGGTGCGCAAACTTTTTAGTCTGCGCCCCCCTGTCTGCTCTCCCCCCCGCCCCCTGCTTGCGCCTTTTAACCTCTCCTCCCGCCCTCATGCGCGCTCCCCAAGCATTTAATTTAAATGCTTTTGGGAAGAGCGCTGGGCCTCTGTAAGCACCGCATGCCCCCCAGTTTGCACACCCCTGCCACACACCCCTTCCATCATATAATTTAATTAATATCCAACATTCAAAAGCTGGCAGCATATTTTCCTATCACAATCTATTTGTTTGTGTCTTTCTCCAAATAAAACAATGAAAATACCTGACATACACTAGATCTTAAAAAGAGCCTTTGCCATCTAGCTGTACTTTTGGAAAATTACATTCTTTGGGGGTTCTAATAGTATAGCAGACTGACCCATCAATCTCTAAATCCTCTGTGTCAGCCTGGATAAAAGCAAGCTTTTGTAAAGGTTAAAGTTCTCAAAGCTTCTGTTTTACTAAAGGGAATTGCATACGTTCTTATCTTCTACCTTCATCATATAAGCGTGTCTTGAAACAGTAGGCATCTGCAGTATTGATTTGTACCTGGTAGCCTGGCTATGCATTTTGACAACTTTACATACTTGCATGGTCTTATACAGATACATCTTTCAATAAAGTGACTTAGGTAGGGTGAAAAGAAGTGCAAATTAATTTTTAAACGTGAAATAGGTGAATAAAAAAATGTTACATTAAATATATTAAGAACGGAAGGCGGTGGTGCAGCTCCCAGAAAGACAACGTTTTCACTAGTCTTAAGAAAATGAGAAAGAGAAAAGAACTATATACTGTACCCTGAGATCATTCAGAGGTTGCAATACCTTAAGGCTTCTAATTATTGCTTGTTTGTGAGTTGTATTTTTTCCCTTTTAATACACTTAGAGTAAAATACTCAATTACACTATTGTGTTTTTCTTTTTTCCTATTTTCTTTCCTTTTGTGACACTATATAAGTATTTTCTGCAGATCTGAAGTGTGTCCCCGACCTAGCCTGTTTTCTCACTTACCTCATGTAAGTGATTTATTCATTTATCACCATTTAATTTATCACATTTAATTTGCTATATTTGGACATCATTTTTCACCATTGATTAGTGATTGTGTTTGCGCCCTAGTTCTTTTCTCTTTCTCACGTCTTTCAATAGGAAGATGCTTTGCTTTATTGAATTGGTATGTTCTCCCCAAAATTATATCTTCCACTAATCTGAAACACCTCACTGACTTGCAACTTTGCATTTTACTTTAGCTCACCAATACACCTTGTTGATAGTTGTGTGCTACTGGGACCCAAGAAGAAAGAGCAAGAACCTCAGAATACCAGAATAATCATAGCACATGTTGAAGGGAGAATTTAACTTTGGCAATTTGGAAAAACAGACTAATTTTTTCCCCCATATAATTATTTATTTAAAAATCTATACTATAATTCTAAGTTTTCCGTTTGTTTGTATGTCAGAAGCATCGATATCTCACAAACGGCACCACGTAGCACAACAAAACTTTCACTGTACATTCTGCGGCGGATTTGTAGGTCAACGCAACAATTTTGAGCTTCCAATGTGACTCACCTCCCAAATTATGGACATTCTAATGTCCAGCAAATCTCTTAGTGCAAGAGCAGGGGGTGGGGGGCGTGGCTACTAAGGGAGGGGGAGTGTCAGTGTTTCAGTGCTGTGTGTGTCTGATGTGAGATGTGCAGGGGAGATGTGCTGAAGGGGGGAGAGGGAGAAAACGGAGTGAGGGTGGGAAGAAAACGGAGTGAGTGAGGGTGGGAAGAAAACGGAGTGAGTGAGGGTGGGAAGAAAACGGAGTGATTGGGGGGGAGAAAACGGAGTGAGGTGGGGAAGAAAACGGAGTGAGTGAGGGGGAGAAAATGGAGTGAGTGAGGGGGGAAGAAAACGGAGTGAGTGAGGGGGGAAAGAAAACAGAGTGAGTGAGTGGGTGAAGAAAACGGAGTGATTGAGGTGGGGGTAGAAAATTGAGTGAGTGTGGGGGGGAGAAAACGGAGTGAGTGGGGAGGAGAAAACAGAGTGAGTGGGGAGGAGAAAACAGAGTGAGTGGGGGGGGAGAAAACAGAGTGAGTGGGGGGGAGAAAACAGAGTGAGTGGGGGGGAGAAAACAGAGTGAGTGGGGGGGAAGAAAACAGAGTGAGTGGGGGGGGGAACATGGAGTGAGGTGGGGGAAGAAAATGGAGTGAGTGAGGGGGAGAAGAACATGGAGTTAGTGGGGGAGGAGAAAATGGAGTGGGGGGAGAAAACTGAGTAAGTGGGGGGGAAATGGAGTGAGTGGGGAGGGAGAAAAGGGAGTGAGTGGGGGGGGGGAAACAGAGTGAGGGGGGGGAGAAAACAGAGTGAGGGGGGGTAACACAGAGTGAGGGGGGGAGACACCTGAGTGAGGGAGGGGGGAGAAAATGGAGTGAGTGAGGGGGAGAAAACAGAGTGAGTGGGGGGGAGAAAATGGAGTGAGTGAGGGGGAGAACATGGAGTGAGGGGGAGAAAACGGAAGTGAGTGAGGGGGGAGAAAACGGAGTGAGGGGGAAACGGAGTGAGTAAGGGGGGGGAAATGGAGTGAGGGAGGGAGGGAGGAGAAAATGGAGTGAGGGGGGAGAAAATGGAGTGAGGCAGGGAGGGGGGGAGAAAACTGAGTGAGGGAGGGGGAGAAAATGGAGTGAGTGAGGGAGGGGGGAGGAAATGGAGGGAGGGAGGGAGGAGGGGAGAAAATGGAGTGATGGGGGAAACGGAGTGAGGGGGGAACTGAGTGAGTGGAGAAAGGGAGTGGGGGTGGAAACGGAGTGGGAGGGGGAGAAGAGGGATAGAGAGAGAGTAAGGGAGAGAAAGGAGAGAGAGGAAGGGAGAGAGAGAGGAGGGAAGAGGGGGCAGGGAGAGAGAAATGGGGGAGAGAGCGAACAATGGGGGGGAGAGAGAGAGCAATGGGGGGGGAGAGAGGAGGGAAGGTAGTAGAGGGGAAATGGAGACACAGAGAGACACACACAGAGACAGACAGACACACACACACATACAGGCACAGAGACAGCCCCCTCCCCTAATAGCCACACACCCCCACCCCCGCTTCTGCTCTAAAACAAATTGCAGGACAGCTGTTTGCTCATTGTATTGTATTGTATGTCTTTATTTATATAGCGCCATTAATGTACATAGCGCTTCACAGTAGTAATACATGTGGTAATCGAATAAATAACAGATAATATAAATAACAGATCATGGGAATAAGTGCTTTAGACATAAACATAACATTAAGGAAGAGGAGTCCCTACCCCGAGGAGCTTACAATCTAATTGGTACAGTAGGTAGGGAGAACATACAGAGACAGTAGGAGGGAGTTCTGGTAAGTGCGTCTGCAGGGGGCCAAGCTTTATGTATCATGCGTTCAGAATGTTCACAGTGCTATTCGTATGCTTCTTTAAGCAAGTGGGTCTTAAGGTGGGTCTTAAAGGTGGATAGAGAGGGTGCTAGTCGGGTACTGAGGGGAAGGGCATTCCAGAGGTGTGGGGCAGTCAGTGAAAAAGGTTTAAGGCGGGAGAGGGCTTTAGATAAAAAGGGGATAGAAAGAAGACATCCTTGAGCAGAACGCAAGAGTCGGGATGGTGCATAGCGAGAAATTAGGGCTGAGATGTAAGAAGGGGCAGAAGAGTGTAAAGCTTTAAAAGTGAGGAGAAGAATGGAGTGTGAGATGCGGGATTTGATTGGAAGCCAGGAGAGGGATTTCAGGAGGGGAGATGCTGAGACAGATCTAGGAAAGAGTAGAGTGATTCTGGCAGCAGCATTTAGGATAGATTGTAGGGGAGGCAGGAAGGCCGTACAGCAGGAGGTTACAGTAATCAAGACGGGAGAGAATGAGGGCCTGAGTCAGAGTTTTAGCAGTCGAGCAACAGAGGAAAGGGCGTATCTTTGTTATATTGCGGAGGAAAAAGCGACAAGTTTTAGAAATGTTTTGAATATGAGGGGCGAATGTGAGAGAGGAGTCGAGTGTGACCCCTAGGCAGCGTGCTTGGGCTACTGGGTGAATGATCGTAGTTCCAACAGTAATGTGGAAGGAGGTAGTAGGGCCAGGTTTGGGAGGAAGTATGAGGAGCTCTGTTTTAGCCATGTTTAGTTTAAGGCGACGGAGGGCCATCCAGGATGATATAGCAGAGAGACATTTAGAAACTTTGGTCTGTATAGCAGGTGTAAGGTCGGGTGTTGAAAAGTATATTTGTGTGTCGTCAGCATAGAGGTGATATTTAAACCCAAAAGATGTTATTAGGTCACCTAGAGAGAGTGTGTACAGAGAAAAGAGAAGAGGTCCCAGGACAGAGCCCTGGGGTACCCCCACAGAGAGATCAATAGAGGAGGAGGAGGTGTTAGCAGA